>NC_141156.1:69269309-69569309 GCF_053477565.2 Lygodium microphyllum | reverse complement strand
AACCTTGGTATACCTCTACTAACAGGTACTCCATGCACTATGCATACACACAGATCAGCTTATGCACAGGGGTCAGCTGAAATACATGGATCGGCCGAAGCACATGCATCTGCAGAAGCACGTGCATCGAGTGAGGTAGAGGGTAATGCTCGTCAAGGGAGAAGGGAGAGTTGTACAGGAGGACAAGGAGGTCGAGGGCTTTGTGGGGGTTGCCTAGGAGGTGGCTCTTGATCACCCTCAGTGGGAAATGAGAGAGGTGAGCCTCCACAAATGTACTATTCTGTCAGATGTTGGTGGTATCTTGCATAACCCTCAAGGGAGGGAAGTGATAGCCTACTTGAGGAGTGTCATGCATGCCACATACAAAGATTGTATGATTCCCTTCAAGCACCAAAAAAGTGGTTTGTGGTAAGAGGTGCTAAGGGCAGTACATAGAAGGTATCCTAATCCCGAGAATTCAAGATTCTTAGATGATTGGGGATGGTCAAAGGTGAGAGATGCACTTCATAACAAGAGGTCTCACCTTATGACGTGCGCCAAGGAGTCACTGCGGAGACAAGAGCAGGGGGGCATTGGATATGGCCAACCACCCAATTGCCAACGCAGGGAGTGGAAAGAGGACAAGAAGAGAGCAGCAAAGAAAAGGACAAGTCACCAACATGCAGAGACGCGACGTATCCAGATAGCAACCATGGGATCGTCGCATCATGGATCGAGTGGCAGGGAGTCATGGGAGGCTGAGTTTGTAAGTATTATTTGATTTTTTTAAAAATTAAATTTTGTAATTTGTTTCAATTCATTATGTAGTGTGTTCTAATATGTTGTATGTTAAAATTGTTTTATAGTATTATATCGTTGATAGGATGCCTACTCTTAGAGAGGTAGGCTATCATCGAGGTCATAACCGGGCGTCCAGTTGACAGCATTTCTACGGGGAGGGACTGATCACGAAGGAGGAATACAATTGTGCCATGAGGATTCCACAGCCAGAAGATGTATGTTTTATTTTTTACATGAAAAGTATAGGTAACTCTAATTTATTGTTTGTAATGGTATTTATATACCTTATTCCTTTGTGTAGGCGAACCTTGTTGCAGTCGAGGATAGCGAAGGGGGAAGTAGCAATAGCGGTGGCGGCACCGATACCAGCACCAGCACTGGCACCGGCAAAGGTGGTGGTAGCGAGGATGATGCCTCTTCTGAGGAGATGTAGAGGAGCCACGTGCATGCATGCCTCCCCTTGGCCTTGTAGTACGTGGCTCCTATTCTACATTGTTTTGTTTTCAGTACAAAAATCTTCGAAATATGTACAAATGTTTTAGCACAATACACTCATCATGTGTTATTATCAATATATGGACTTTGGCTCTCCACATTCTTTTGCTTTCAGTATAATAATCTTTCTCTATTTTCCCTAAGCATACAATTTGATGGCAAGAGAAAAACCAAAGAGCATGTGACTTGCAAGCCATATGCTCTCTGTTTTTTTTTTCATACTCTGGTTTGCGCGTCTATCCGCGCGTCTAAATTGCAAGAAAAATGTGCGTCTATAATCGTCAAAAAATTACAGAGTACACACCTTTTTAAATGCGCAATTACACACCTCTATAGACGCAGAATATGAATATATCTACTTTTTTATCAATATGATTATATATTTACAGAGCACACCAATAGGCACGTCTATATTTGTGTCTATTTTTGCATCTATCAACATGTGTAGTTTTCATTATAAGCGCGCTTGTAGACACGAAATTTTACACGTGCTAGTAGACGCGGTAATAAATGCACCCGACATTTTTGAACATAATTCAAATATTTTATCTACAAGCGCATCTATGGAGCCGTTTTGTTGTAGTGCAGTCTCGCTAACTTAACGAAGCAACCATACCATCTACTCAATGGATAGGATTGTCACTCGAATGGAGGGAAGAAAAATAACAAGGAGCAAAGCCAAGAGCAGCTTCAGTGGTGCTTTGACCAAAATATTACAATACAGACTGAAGGTTTTCTCATTTGATGACAGAGGAGTTGATAGAAATATTGGAACTTGGTGAAGGAGTTGATGGAGATATTCAAATTTGTCGACACACCTTTAAGGCTTAAACTAGAAAGCGAGTCATCACCTCATGACTAATGTCTTCCATGTAGAAGCATGAATTATCTATTTTTTGGCCTTGTTTTTACCACTCCAATTAACTTGCCATTTTCCACTCCCTATGCTCAACAAATGATGACATTCTACTTGTTTCATTACTTTAATTAGACTTGGTCAAGCAATATGGTGCAGATTCATGTAATAATGAAGTGCATGAAGCTTTTGTTTTTCTACGTTTGAATTCTAATGCTTCTTTGATGATCTAATGTTTGGATTTTCTAGTTCAAAACAAACAAGCTGCTTGTAGCTTTGCTTGAAAAGGACATAATAGTCTTGTTGTGTGGATTCAGAAAAAAAGAAACCGTTCCAATTATGAACCACTTCAAGAACACTTTTTTAGTTTCACCTAAATAGAGGCCATTTTGGACTAGTTAAAGGCTTTTAAACTTGAAAAACAATTTTGAACTACAAACACTCTAGGAAGAAAAGGGGATTGGTTCCCCACAGATACAACATTAAGTTAGTATAGGTATGTGTAAATGTAGACTTTTCCTTAACAAGTAAAGGTACAAAGTTTAGAGTGGAATTTCAACCACCTTAACCTTCAAAATACCATAGTTATCTCTTTGGATATTCATAGAAGTATACATAGGACACAAAGTATGCACATGTACATATTTGAAGATGAGGCACAATTTATAAAATCTCCTATCTGCACTTATTGTGGTATTCAGAAAGAAATATATGAAGCATTTAATGTGTATTTGTGAAATAGTGCATGATGTAAGAACATTGAGGTTTATGTTTTAGATGTAGATTACTCACTATATTTGAGGAAGGATAATGCAGGTTTCACTACAAGGGAATGTGGGGATAGCAACGGTGATTTGCGATGCTAAATTGTGTTAGTAGTGCTATTGGCAACCCTAATATTAGCGATGCTAATAGTGATTAAACGTCAAAGGCTAGTGAAGAGGAAAGCAATGGTGGGAAGCCTAGTTGAGAGGGAAGGAATGGTGGGATGTGAGGTGGAAGCTATGGAGTTCAAGAAGATTGTGAGAGAGATGAACATAAGAGAGTTTTAACTCATGTAGGTACAAAATGAATGGTACATTTATTATTTGTTATCTTTACTTATGTATGGTTGCGCAATATGTGCATAGGAACGCCCGATCAGATATTGCCCATTGGCCTTTATCACAAGAGGCACCTCTTATGTAACATCAAAATCTCTTACTAGATGAGTAATCCATATAGCTTCCTTATAGGCATGGCTAAAATATACTATGTGTTAGTGGTAGGTAAAGCCCTACATGGCTACAATCGAGAGATCCAAGAGATTGCAACAAGTATAAACGTGAAGAAGAAACCTGCAGTAGACCTCCTAGACTCTACACTCCTTGGAAAATCAACATCTATATATCCAAGAACATATATATCCTTTCGTTTGAAGAATATATATATAAACTTGGTGCCATTCAAGTATCTCGTGATACTCTTTACTATCTTGCAATACTACTTGCCAAGGTTTTCAATATACATGCTAACTACTTCCACTCCAATGGTAATGTCTAGACATGATGTAGCAACCATGCATACATTAAGCTACCAATTGCAAATGCAAAAGGGAACTTGTCCATTTCAACCTTCTACTCATTTGACTTGGGGTATCTTCTTGGTTAAGTTTCAAATATGAATGCAATGGACCATTGATATCCTCTCCTCTCACTATATTGAAATAGTCCAATACCTTTGTAATGTATTCCTTTTGAGAGAAATATAGTATCTTTTGTTCTTGATCTAGCATAATGCACATACCAAGAATGTGACTAGCATTTTTCATATCCTTTGTATCAAAGGTTTCATGGAAGCTTCTCTTAAATCATCCACATCCATGACTAACTTGCCAGCAATCATCATGTCATTTGCATAAAGAATCAAGATCATAAGGCAACTATCCCTAGTCTTCCTCGTGTATAGACAATAATCAGTCTCACTTCTAGTATACCCTTCATACTGCATAAAGGTATCGAAATCATGATACCATATCCTAGGGGCTTGTTTGAGACCATATAAGCTCTTATGTAGATTATATAGCAACAACTTATCCTTGCCTTCAACAACAAACCCCCGAAAATGCTACATGTAAATATCCTCATATAAGTGGCCATGCGCAAGAAAGTAATATTTGCATCCATTTCAATCAATTCCATATCCTTACTTGCAACTACAGCATGAACCATAGAAACGTGGTTATCTTGATTGTTGCTAGTGAAATGATCTCATATCAAAGTTAATTTGCTTACCTTAATTTAATCCTTTGGCCACCAAACTTGACTTGTATTTAGGCAATGCAATAGATGGAGATACCTCCAACTTTTAGACCCACTTACATGGCAATAATAACTCCTAATTAGCATTCATTTCCAAGGTATTCATCTCTAGCTACATAGCCCTCTTCCACTTATAAGTGTTATCCCTAGTCATACTATTGACATAGTAAGTGTCATGAATCACATGTTGGGGGGACTTGCTTGAGTTGTTGCACCAAACACACACTATACACACAAGAGGAAGCTTACTCAAGAATACAAGAAGAGAGATGAAGACCAAAATGTTTTCTTGTTGGATTATTATTATTCTTTTATACACAAGATAATGTGTACATAGTAGAGATAAGATGTAACATAAAGGAAAGTGGCCTAGTAAGTCAAATAGCATATAACCAATTATACTAATCTATTGGCACTATAAATATGCAAACTACAGGTAGGTGCAATAAACTAAATATAATAACTGATAAGTCAATGGCCATGTGAGGATCATAATAACCACTCACATGCTGAGTATAGATGTCTAGACCAATCGAACCAGGTGTTCCATCATCAATGTTCACATGTGTTGAGTATGTCATCTCAATATTAAGAAGGTTCACCACAATCTATGACCACGAAATAGTTTATCACAAATCGCATGGTGGGATAACTTGCTTAAGTTATTGCACCAAACACACACACAATACATACAAGAGAAAGGTCACTCAAGAACACAAGAAGAGATATAGAGGCCAAAGTATTTTCTTGTTGGTTTTCTTCCTTCTTCCTCAACAAATAGAATGTATAAAAATTATAGGTAAGTTATAACATAAAGGACAATGGCCTACTAAGTCAAATGGTGTATAATTGACTATACTAATCGACTGATACTATGACTATGCTAATTGTAGGTAGGTGTAGCAAACCAAATATAATAAGTGATAAGTTAGTGGCCATATGGGGATCATAATAACCATCAATCTACTAAGTATAGATGTGTGGATCTATCCAACTAGGTCGTTCATCATCAATGACCGCATGTATTGAGATTACCATCTCAATACTCCCTCTTAGGCTTAATTTGTATCTCTAGAAATCTAAGTAACTTTGAAATTTTGAAGATTCTTTACACATAATGCCATTGTGAAAATGTTAGCTATATGATCTTGTGTGTTCATATATATCAAGTCGATCTCTCTTGCAAGTATCTTCTCTCTCACAAAATGGTAATACACCTCAATTGTTTTGTCCTAGCATGGAACACTATATTTCTAGTCAATTGTATATTTCTCATGTTGTCATAGTAAATGTCAACTAGACCATCTCCTTATACATTCAAATTATCCAATAACTTTTGTAGCCTTACTATATCACATGTTGCCATAGTAACACCTCTATACTCAGCCTTTGTACTCAATTTTGCATTTTGTTGCTCCAAGTAACTACTACACTACCAAGGGAAAACATGAATCCACTGAAAGATCTTCTATCAAACTTGCTATCATCTCAATCTACGTTTGTATATCCAAACACTTGCACATCCTTATTTGCCTCAAAGTCCATAATATAAGGTGGACTTTACATACCTCAATATACGTCTCACTATGTCCAAATGAGGCTTCATAGGTATTTGCATAAATTGACTCACAAATCCAATAACATACCTTAGGCCTAGCCTTGTGATTATCATATAGGTCACCTAGTATCTTCCTAAACATAGTAAGGTATTCTATCTTATCCCCAGCATCAATACTTAACTTCATATTTTTCTCTAATGGCACTGAAAGATACTTCCATGCTGTCATACCATACTTGGATAACATATCTCAGCCATATTGTCATTGGGACAACCATATAACCTTAGCAGATCTGTTCATTTCAATACCAAGAAAGTATCTCAACTTACTCAAATCCTTCACCTCAAATTTTTGTTTCAAAAATTCCTTGACATTAGCAATCCCACTATCATTATCACCTATAATAATCAAGTTATCCACATAGATGACTATGACAATCAAACACTACAAGATACATGACTCATACCAATTTTCAAAGCGATGTAAATGTTCATTAAAAAAAATTTCAGTGTCATTGCTAAAAGTGTTGGTATAAGCATCTCTATAAATTCATTGTAGAGAGCATCACTATTTGCATTGCTATTAGTATCGCAATTAACATCGCAAAAGTGACACTAATTGCAACGCTAATAGTGATACTCTGTGACACCAATAGCGATGCGTGCAATAAATTAGTGAAGCAAATAATGACAGCTACAGAGGAAAAAGAATTTGTGGTAGGGCAACATGTGATGTATAATATTCTGCAAACCAATTACATATTGGATATGCAATCATCGTTAAGATGAGTGTAAAAACTATTTAAAACCACAAGACTGATAACTCATAAAACAAGCACAAGACTAGTGATAACAACTCATGAAATTACATTGAACCATGGAGAGGAGAGCCAAAACAAACATGAAAATCTATCTGTGAATATTTCAAAGTGTAATTTTATACAAAGAATGATAAGTACATCAAAGAAAATGCTATATGGGAGAGGCTTGCATAGATCATAGGACCAAAAAAAAAATATGACATGCACTCCACGAATCCAAGCCTGTACTACAAATCCTCACCATCTAAGAGCTCATCCCGATGCAAAGGAGCGTCGAACGAACTCTACAAAATGAGCGACCAGACATTAAACCATTGTACATAATGCATCATTAAAAAAACTAATGATTACCAAGAAGAAAGAGGATTGACTTACTGGGCCGCCATGCATGTATAATTTATCAATAAGTGTAGTGAGATTGTGTCTCTCTGCATATCTAATCTCCAAATCTTTGGGATCACAATTTGTGATGGATTGTTGCAAAGAAAAGAAAATACCATTGTTAGAAACACAATTGTTAGTATAATTGATATTCCAAATAAGAAATTAAGAATAACTAAAAGAAAACTTACAAAGTCCTCCAAATAATTCATGTGGTCACCACTTTCTAGATGATGTACGACCCCTGCCTCCAATCATACCCTCACTACCTCCCATTGTGCTACTACCATCGTCTTGGAGAATATGTGGCGTCCTCCCTGAGTCTCGACTAATCCTCTATGCCTAGCCACTTGCACTTTGAGGCACCACTCTTGATTACCTTGCGTTTGTGTGATCATGTGGTGTGGCATGTATGCATGCATACATTCCATGATCCACCTAGTGGAAAACCTCTCTATTGCCGTAGATACCGGAAACCCCTTACGCAAAGATGTCACTACATAGTCCTTGCTCGCCTTGGGTATATTCTTCCAATGGTCTAGAACATTGTGCCTAAATAATTGCTGGCACAACTCCCTCATGTGAGACATCACCCTCCTCCCCTCAATATTCATGATTACAAAACTTGTCATGTCATCTACGAGGTATCCATGCCCTACTGGGGTATGTCTAAGGTTCATCCTCTCCCACATGCAACCATGCTCCTGGGCATAAGTAGGAGAGCCATGTATGGCGTACTTGTAGGGGTATTATCTCTCAGAGTAGCACCCATAGGGGTGCCACTTGTAGACAACGAGCGAAACTTAGAGTGACGAGAGTAGATGTCCCTACAGGTGTGACAAATCCTGGAGGTAACAAAAGTAGCCACCAGATCAACGAGACAAAGTTATTTCATCGATACCTTCATAACACCCACTTGAGCAACCCTCTCTAGAACCAATTGTGGGCTCATATTATCCACATCCATGTAGCATCCCCCTCCTAGAACCACTTCCTCCATCCGAGGTTAGTCCAAAGTGTTGATCTCATCTATTGGAAATCGAAGCATCAGAGTGTGCTAAAGTAGACCTCACAGAATGGCCTAATGATGTTCATGATTACTCTTGGTACACCATATCTCTAAATTGGGCCATGTGATCTAGAGACATACCTCTGAATATCTCCTGCAACTCCTCATTGGTCATCTCTCAACTTATCCTGCTCTTTGGATATCTGTCTCAGAGGTAACCTACATAGACATAAATGATATTAGCATAATCAATATAAAGATTCAGGTAAAGCATAATAATATAACTCTGAAAAAGAGGATGCTAATTAAGACATATATTAAAGTATCCTTAAAATTGAATCATCAATGAATTGAGCAAGCGGATGCAAATAGACTCGGCATATGGTCCCATGTCAATCTCCTAGCATAGCTGGACGTACACTAGAAGTTCTATAGATAGATCACCATAGAAAGGGGAGTCCACTTCATTCTCAAAAAATTCTTAGCCTCCTATCTCTTCGTCTACGTTACCCATGTCTATCTCCTCTTCACACTCCAAGCTCTCTTCACCCTCCATCCTCTACAATATCAACCCTTCCACTTGCATACTCTCCTTATCTATACTAGGAATATTGCTTTCATCATATACACTCGTGTACTCTGAGAAGTTGATGGCACAATATACCACCATCGAGCTTGTCAAGGATTTGGATAGAAGATTAGTTTTTCAATATCACATATAAGAGTGGATCCACATTTCTAATTGTGTTGTGTCATGGAAAAACAAAAAAAATAGGTCATGCATCTATTCACAATGAACTAACGTTAGGACAAACGTATCGTGCAGATCCGTCCATCTTTTCTCAAAATCTATTTCCAAAAATCTAGATGGACCTAGGGGGAATGGTTGCCCTACCTCCTTCTAACACCACGTTAAACCACTGTACGTTGAATATGAACATGGAGAAGCTAGAGTAATCCATTGAGATAGCACTTTGGAAGTTTTCAAAATACTCCATCTCATCTACTACAGTATTCAAATCCGTGGCCCGCCGTTGGCTCTCTTGCTCGAACTTTGCCGCCATGAGACTACAATCCATTGTGAAGCATATTTTGTCGATATGCTCAATATGAAAATGTTGCTCGTGTGACCATGCCACACTGTGGATTTTGTACAATACACTAAAATGGTTAGATTAGTTGTTGCATATGAAATCTAGATATGATAGAAAATAAACCATGCCGTCACCTTCAAACCAGATCTCCTTGAGAATTTCCACTCCTTAGTAGAGACCTCTAACCCTTCATGAGAATATGCAATCAAAGCTTCATGTAACCAATGCAAAGACATAAACTGTGGCAACGAGAAGAAAGTGAATCATTTTTGTATGTTACATCATCATGCATCCATAGAGAAGTGGCTTGCTATGTACTCCATTTTCAACGATCACATCTCCGATCAGTCTATTATCATCCTTTAGCGACCATATCATATTGTTGTTTGAATCTATTGTCCATAGCCACTCTGAAATATGCACTAATACCTTCGATACTAGCCAATCTTTGGACCTGCTATCTTCTAACCAAGCTCATTTTTGCAAAAACCCCTTTAGGGTTTTCATGAAGCACTCCAAGAAGAACATCCATCGCGTATGGACATGTCTTGAAATCTCCACTTCATCTATACGAGATGTACTAGGAGGTGAGAGCATGCTTGTGGGCAAGTACTTCCCAAAGGGACAGATCGTCTCCACCACTCCCCGTCTTGTGGACTCAATAGAGGATGTCTTGATCTCCTTTTGTGATACTTATTGCACTAAATTGAACAACCTATAAATCGCCTTGCATATTTCTAGAGTGAGGCATCCCAGGATCGCGATCAGTAGTACAAAAAATTGTCACAAGTTAAGAAGCATTACAAACATTGAGTAGACACTAAATAGCAAAATATTGAGTCTACTTGCAACCAAGATTAAGACAAACATGACTTATCTTATGCCAATCATGCAATTTTAGCCCTGATAGCTAATCACATTTAGAGAAAGGTGAGCTGAGGGAATGGATCATACCCATTAAGGTATAGCTAGACTTGATAATTTGCTCCAAGATATGCTGTTCTTTAGTGGACATGATCCAAGAGCACAAGGTAGTTGCAAGCGACCATCAGTGCTCGACTGTGGGGCCAAAGTACCTCCATTCTTGCCTAACTCCTTCTAATCCATTCATGCCTCTACAGTGTCTCTCTAACTATGATGTGGTTCCATAATAAGCTACCCACATTCTTGAAAATATGCATGGGATCCAAAAAATGGTTGATCTGTAAGTGTTTCCAATACAAAAAATCATAGAAAATTGAGAATTGACACATTCTACTTGGATGTAACTCCTTATGGATCATTTTCAACTCATACCAGCTTTGGGCATTCATTCATACTGGAGATCATCCAAGAAAACATTCCCTCAATTTATGACCCTGTGGCAAGAATGTAGTGTGTCCTTGATATACTATATTCTTCATCATCCATCACCTTTGGGAGTCTAACTGTAGCCCACACACTGGACATGCATGTTAACTTGAGGTAACTACACGTATCACAACACCCTTATCTAGTCAACACAAACTTGAACAAGCTATGTAAGATATCACAAATGAGAACGGAAGCCTACTTGCTTGAGCACTTCCCAAATCCTGGAAAATCATGCATAGTTCACATGAGAATGACTCGTATATTAGCGTATTGTTGAATATCATGCTTGCTCATATCTTCCACAGTGACCCCCTCCTGCCACACAAAATCTTAAGCTCATCAACTAATGGACAGAGGTAGATGCCCATGTTCTTAACTTTGTAACACTTAGAAACAAGTAAGCTAAGGATCGGGTTTCTTTTCTTCATGGAAAGCCATGGCGGAATGTTGTAGTTAACAAGGACTACTGGCTACACATTGTAAGAAGTTGAGCGGAGACCAAATGGATTCATGCCATCCATAACAAGACCGAGCCGAAGATTTCTTTGCTCTCGTGCAAAGCTTGGAAAGTGTGGCTTCATGTGCATGAATATGCTAATATTCATTGGAATCCATCTATGGATCTATTCTGGTCATGCCAAATTATCAAGCTCTCTATGCCCAACGTATGAAACATGTGACATATATGTAGTATAAATGAAAAGTGTCTAAGAACCTTCTAAGGAATGGTTTGCCCTTGCAAGTCCTATCGATACCTATGAGCACTACACTTCGAACATATCTCCATAGTCCTATAGTCTATAACTCAAAAAAACACACAATCTTTAATACATGCATGGATATTGTTGTAGTCCATGCCAAGCTTTTGTAACACCAATCATGCATCATCACAGGACTTAAGCATCGTGTTTCTATATGGTAAAATATGATACTTTAGTAACTTGAAAAGAAATCAGAAGATGCCTTGAAGAGCACAATAAGTGTTTTTTATTTTATAATAGAGTAAAAAAAATCAATGGAGCGTAGAATGTACCTTAACAACTTGGTCACACTCGCATCGCTCCACCTGTACTTTGCTTACACACTTAGAAACACAAGCAATGTCTTCACGAGGAGGCAAGATACTCGACACCCATCATATAATAGTATAGATGCTTCTTCTCTAAGCGGATCAGATGACTCAATGTCCATGGGCATTAATGCATCGATCATTGTCTTCATCTCAGGTTCCAAGTTTGGAGGAAGGTCTGAAAGGTCTCCTGTCTCCTTTGGTATCGAGGGTGCACTCTGCGGCGTGCCCTCCAATTGGTGTATTGACACAGGCACTCCATCCATTGCATGCCCACGAACTCTTCTAATGGGCTACAATAGGTGCATTCCTTGGGATGAAGCATCACCTCTATGTACAAATTTTAGGGACACGTATAATATTTTTGTATATGATATTTAATTACTTTGTGAATATAAAGCATGATTGATATACACTTTTCTTTTACCATTCACTCAAAGTCAGAGATCGCCTAGTCAATGATCTTTAATTAACTCGTTGAAGCATCGTATGTGCTCTAAGGACAAGTGTTTCTTTTATTTGATTGCCGGCTTGCATTGAGTGTAAGGACACGGGACACGCTGATTAAGATATGCATCGCAATCTTGGACATCATGACCATCATCATTTTCCATTTAATCTATGTTACGACAAGCAATAGGTTTTTGTTCCCCTCTTTGGTGATCTTCCTCCATTTTAATCTCCTCTTTCTCTCCCTTTTTCTTTATTTATTTGCCTCTCTCTATCTCTCTTTGTCCATTCCTTTTCTCTCTATATCTCTCTGTCTTTATCTATCCCCCTCTCTATTTCTCTCCCCACTCCTCTTTCTCTCTCTCTTTCTTTTTCAATTTGCCTCCCTTCATCCTTCTTTGTTTCTCTCCCACCCCTTTTTTTGTCTCTCTTTCTCTTTTTTTATTTGACTCCCTTAATCCTTGTTTGTTTCTCTCTCCCCCCTCTCTCTCTCAATGTTTTTCTCTCCCCCATCTTCCCTCCCACTCTGACTTCTTCTCTCTTTTTCTTTCCCTCCTTTTTTCTCTCTATTTTTCTCTCTCTTTTCCTCTCCACTCTCACTCAATGCATTTTGTTTACAATCAAAATCAAAGATAGAAAATAAAAAACTTATAAAACAATGACATTGAAAGACCCTCTCTCCCCACCTCTCTTTGTGTCTGTCTTCACCCTCTCCCTTTATTTTTCTATCATTCCATCCTCTCTAATTCTCTCGTTGTTTCCATTTTTCTCTCTTCCTCTCTCTCTCTCTTTATTTATTTTTCTCTCTATCTCTCTTTTTGTCCCCCCCTCTCTCTCTTTTCTTTTCTCTCTTCTTCCTCTCTTTATCTCACCCTTTTCTTCCACCTTTTCCTTCACTCTCCATTTCTCTCTCTCCTCCCTCTCTTTCTTTCTCTCTTTCTCTTTCTTTGTTGCCTCTCTCTTTTTTTCTTTCCCCCCCTCGTTGTTTATCTCACTCATTCTCCTGTCTCTCTCCCTTCATATCTCATTTCTCTCTTCCTCTCTCTCTTTGTTACCCTTCCCCCCTTTCTCTCTCTCTCTTTCTCTCCCTTCCTTCATATCTCGTTTCTCTCTTCCTCTCTTTCTTTGTTACATTTCCTCTTTTTCTCTCTCTTCTTCTTTCTTCCTTCTTCTCCCTCTCTACTTTCCTCTCTTCCTCTCTCTCTTTCAGTACATCTCATTACAAAGAAAAACAAAAAAAAAGGAAAGGAAGAAAACACAAAAACAAAGCAAGAAAAGGCAATGTACCTACCACAAAGGCTCGAGATTATTTTCTGCCTCCTCTTCATGACATCCCTTCTTTCTCCCTTGTGCATTTCTCCCTCTTCTTCACTGTGTACAATGGTGGCAGCAGTGAGAAGCTCTCATTCTCTCTCTTTTCCTCTTTCTCTCCCTCTCCCCCTCAAGGTGATGAACTCTCTCGCTTCTCTCAAAAATGTTTGTGAAAATTTCCGTGCTCCATCTTAAAATATTGTCTTTCATGTTTAAATGAAGGCAATGTTCTCGTTAGTCACCTTGCTAGAGAGTTGGAATACTTTCAGGACTATCATTAGTAACTCTGCACTCATAGATGGTCTTATGAGGGCTAATGTTGATAGCAATTTTCTCATTGAGGATGTGGATAGAAAAGTTAATACATGGTCAAAGAGCTGTAGTGCACTTATTATGGAGAGGAAGGTCAAATGCCAAGGGAAACTCTTCTAAGAGAGGAAAGTCAAAAGTAAGCCATGTAGCTAAAAAGTTATAGAATACAACTTTTGTAACAAGAAGAGATATATAAAAATGTATTACTATGAGTGAAAGAAAAAAATAAATGGCAATAAGGAAAATGAGGATGATGGCAAAGAGAAAATAAAGGTAAATATTGAGAAGATTAATGCATACGGTGGTGAGGATGGTGATATCTTATTTATATTCTCTTTGGATAATGCATTGTTTATTGCCATGTACAATGGCATGTCTTAGAATTGGCTTATGGATTGTGAAGCATCTTTTAAAGTTACTTTACATAGAGAGTGGTTTTCTACTTAAGATGTTGGAAAGATAGGATTCATCTATCTTAGAAACAACTATACTTACAACATTGTTCAAATTGGGGATATTTATTTATCATTGCCATATGATTCTTATTTTGTCTTGTGAAATGTATGGCATGTTCCAAACTTGAAAAAAATATTAATCAATAGAAGGTAGCTTGATTATTATAGCTATAGAGTGATCTTTGGTGATCATTTGTTGAAAATTTGCAAGGAATCTCTTGTTGTGGCCAAATGGCTAAAATGAGATACATTGTATCCTTTACATGTTCTTGGTGTCAAAGACCATATTATAGATTTCACTCAATGGCCTTTTTTTAAAAAATTGCAATACTTTTTGGAGCATATATTAGCCACTACAATAAATATTTGTGAAGTTTCAATTATCATTAGGGAAATTTTCATTTCAAAAAATGGTCGTGTAAGGGAGTTTAACGAGAATATTTTTACAAAAAATTAAGGCCTAGTATAACTTTCACAAATGAACTCCAGAGTTGTCAAATATTGTACTCTTCAAGAGCTTTTCATTTATATAAGGGTTGTTAGGGTTTAGAAGTGGGATAATAAAGTCATACAAAAGATTTATTTTTGCTTAGGGAATATTATCATTATGGGAATACTTTGGTCAAACTCCCTTAGAAGGCCATTTTTTGACCTCAAACTTCTCCTAATACTTACTTGTCCAAATTTTTACAATATTGGTTTCTTCTGAATCTTTCTCATTGATGAGAAATGGAATTTTTTGTAAGGGATCCACAAAAGTAGCTTTTTCCCTACAAGACTAGTGTTAAAGATACTATAAAAGGAGTTGGTGAAGTGAAAAGTAAAATGTCTTATGCACTGCCTAGTAGTTCAAATCAAAAAATACTTTTAAAAGATGCTACAAGTTATCCAATGTAGTCAATCAAGTAATATTTTGAAGCACAATATTTTTTATACTATTGTAGCAGATACTTATAAATGTCCATAAGCAATTTAATGTCCAAAAAGTATCAAACAACTAGTTTGTCAAGTGGATACTAGACAAACATGTCAAGTGGAAAGTAGATAGACATATGCCTTAAATATATTTCAAATCAAGAAGCAAATTCAAAAGCTATCATGAGGTATTCAACAAGGTAGTCAACCAAGTAATATTAGGGATTAATACCATTGTTTCCAGTACTATAATAGGCAATTATAAGTGCAAATTGTAGTAAAATTCACCTTCTCATTGTAAATAGTTCAATGCATTTATGTACATGATGTACAACTTTACTGGAGATTCTAGATGAACAAGTCCCAAACATTAAGATATACCAAAGATGCTATGAAGGTTTGAAATCTTTTTTTTTGTTCGTATGTTATGGGATAGCTATACTTGTTTTGTGTTACTCATGTATTCTTAAAAGAAATATGCAACCACATGAGGCAAAATAGACATGGTACTCATGGAAAAGGATATAGTTATAGGTGTATCATACATATTCAAAACAAGATACCTCATCATGTGGGGTTTAATACTATTCTTACAATAGTATCACCAAACTACATGATTCAATGCTTTATGAGCAGTCCGTAGACTATGCATTCCTTAAGAAATATTGATTGTTGTAAAAGTTCTAACAAATTGGATCAAAGAAGTTGATACTTTGTCTGAAGGATATGCCTAGCAATGTAGTGTAGCTTACAATAAAGACATACAAACATTTTATGAAAGAGGAAATCATTAAGAAACACAACAAGGTGATACTTAAGAAAATGTATTAGATGTCTCTCATGATCTCACTTCAAAGGCACATAACCAAGATTTTACAAACACATCATTATTACTAAGTGGTAGTCTCTACAATTCAAGGGGACTTGTCCCATACTAATGTGGTTGTGTATCTAACAAAGAACTATTCTTTCATGGCTCAAACTAAGATTCAATATATGGATGGGTATTCTTTACAAGTTATCAGCCTAGTGAATAACCTATACCCATGCAAAATTAAATGATGTATACAAATTCATACACAAGCACCATTCGGTATTATAGATGGGTTACTCAATTCAAAGCATTAAAAACCATTTCTTCCTAGATTCTAGATACACCAACTTAGTTGTATGTGATTGGTTATTGGCAATAATAGAATAAATTTATTTATGTTGAAATCCTTGTTTCATCATATGCAACTTGTGGTTCTAATTATAATCACTTTTCATATGCATACACTTTTCTCTATACATGTATTACATATAGATTGGCGTTAAGCTTGATACTATGGATTTTCTTTATGTTTATACATAATTCATGAAAGGGTGAGCGTGATGGGGAAAGAGGTATAACTAAAGTTTTGACACATGAGAAATTGAATCCACATTCTTTGTTGATGATGTTTTCTAATTATATGGTACTATCAAGATATAGATTTGGTAATGCAAATAGTGAAGGAGAGGTAAAAATGGCAATTTTGGAGGTCAATATGTACCAAGGAAGAAGTAGTGGAGCCACAAGTGTATAGTAGGTCACTTCAACAGAATATTATCAACATGGATATATGTAAAATGAAATTTAGAAACAACACACACACACACACACACAAGTTTCTTCTTTTTATGAATTTTCATATTACAATGTTGGAGAAGATGTCGTAACATCAAGCATGTAAATAAGTAAGATTTCTATAAACTTAAAATCTTGTATCCTCTCATGACTCAAAATTAGGATGCTCTCTATCTATACAATGATTTTTCCACCAATGCAAGAGAGGATGGAATAGACTTATATATTTGAAAATGCATAAGGGTAAAATATCAAGCTTCTAGAATCATGCAAGATGCAAGGGACAACTATGTTTTAGCACATTCTTAATGGATTGAGAGATACCATTATGAACTAGATGATAGTACATTAGGATATATGCTACATCATTCTTCTGGGTGCCTATGTGTGCTAGGTGCCATGATACTCTCTATATGGGTGATAACTTTCACACCAATGCCACATCAAATGGAATAGATTTATATATTGTAAAATACATAATGGAAATATATAATGCTTCTATAATCATGCAAGATGTAGGGGACAATTATGTTTTAGCACATTCTTATCGAATTGAGAGTGAATTGAGAGATATCGTTATGAGCTCGATGATAGTCATCAAGATGTATGCTCCATCATTTTGGGATATCCATTTGTGTTTTTAGAGTCACACTTAGTTAAAGCCATTAAAATCCCAAGGACTAGTTGGATGGAGGGCCATATTGTTTAACTAGCCTTTTAAGTTGACAAGAACGTCTACAAGAGTATGTCTATTGGGCTATAGGATGTATGCCCACAACAACATTTATCTTATGTTGTTCTTATTGCATATTGAATGTACATTTGCAATTATTTTTATCTCTATAATTTGTCTAAGGAATCACATTATGATTTGACAAAAACAATCATGTCTCTATCCAAGTCTAGAGAGAAGAGCTAAAAAATAACAATATTATATATTAGAAGTAAAGCTAATAAACTTTTCTTAGACTATTGCCAAAATTACAAAAAGGTTTCAAAGGGTATTATTTGGAAATATTCTATCATGGTCGAGAATAGACCTACATGTTAGCCTATAAGTCTCTTAAAGGAATAGGGATCATTTTATTGACGGGTAGTTGTAAATATTATTTGACTGCACATGATATGGATGATTTATTAATAAGTGAATCTTTAGTTGGTTTATTCATGCATTTGCATGCCCTAAACTAGGTTGCATTATACCTTATTGATAAATAGTTTTTGACATGAATAATGATTGAATTCTACTGTAGCCTTAAAATTTCGAAGCATTCTTTAGTGACACATTAGTATTTGAGAAAATAGTTCAATCTTTCTTACATTTCAATGGAAATAATTGAAAGACTTTTTTTATTAAAATATATTTTGATCATCAAGCAATGCATATTAACCTAGAAAATACTCATGTTCTCACAAGCTTTGCAAGCACTCATATCCGTGCATATAGCAAATATAAGAGGAAGCTTGCAAGTTCATTGAAATTGAAAAACTCAAAATGAACTTTGGTATTTCTTCCTTTCTATTAAAGAATATCTAACACTTCAGGAAATTTTTTTAATAATTTAATTAGTTAAAGTAATTGGATTAGTTAAACGAATTGAAATAGATACATTAATTTAGATAAGTTATTGAATTAATCGAATTAAGTTAGTGAGGGATTTAATGAATTAAAATTACAAAATTAGATAAATTACTTATATAATTAATTTAGTTAATACGAATAAAACTAATTGTAATTTTAAGAAATATAAATTAATTTAAGAGTTTAGATTAATATAGTATTTAGTTTAGAGTGTGTTAGATCAACATTGTGATACAAGGTAGGTATATTTAAATAATGTTGAGGTATTATCATTCTACTGTGTTAGAAATTTTCACATGTTAGAATGATTGTAAATGTGTTAATATGTTCTCAAACTCTAAGAAAAAACTTTTAAAAATATTAATTTTTTTATTATTCTAGTGTGTTGAAGAACATCTCACACTTTAGAATAAGAAAAAGTAGAGAGAGAAAAGAGAGGGTAGCCAAATTCAATTTGAGTTCAAGGATGCCTCTATTAAGGGTATATCCAAGGTACCCAAGAGCTCCCAAAAAGCAACTAAGACTAATTTTGAAACATTAGAGGCCCTAATGGAAGAGATGAGGGAGGTATCTAGATGCCATGAGAAAGCCACTTTGAGCCAAAAGTAAAATTTTTGAGATCACTATAGTCTTAGGACAAGAGAGGAACAAACTTGACATGTTGAGGAAAGAATTAGATAAAATTCACCACTCCCATGAATAACTAAATGTTACCTATTGTTGGCGGCTTCTTGGAAATGTAATAAAGATTGTAGAAGAGGAACCATGCAAGAGACATGAGGGCATGATAGGCCTAATGGGAAGGATGGCTTCGAATCTAATAGAAGCACTACTTGAAAAGAGCCAACTTGGTAAAAAATTTGTAGTCTACAAGCACATTGTGGCCATGTAGTAGGACCTCTGCTTTAAGATCAACCTCGTTTGCACAAAGATATCACCTAATTATGTGGAAGACTTAAAAGCCAAACTGTCCTTAGCCACATCAGCTCTTTTGCATGGCTTTGGCTAGGAAATCAAGACAATAAGCTATGAGTAGGCCAAAGAACAATCAATGGAAAGCCCGAATGTTTTTAATATAGTATCCAAAAGCTAAAAGATATGAGGATGTGGACATCCACAACTTTAATGTACCCCCTTATGCCTAGGCTAAAACCCTATAGCAAGGCTTTGGAGGATCCCTTAGAGACATTACAAATAGCATCTCCTCTACAATCCTTTGATGTGACCAAGGGACAATCTTGTTATAGCTAGAAGGACTTCCTCAAGGGTTTGATCCACACTCGAAAGTGGAGTGCCCCTCAAACTTGAAAGGAGGAGTTAGGGATATTTTCGTGCTCTTAGGAGAAGCATGACAAAATCGTCAAGGTCTTAGGTGTTTCAACAAAGAAGGTGGTAGAGGACCCATTGTTGCTTGAATTTCCTACAAAGTAGGACTTTGAAGAAAGCATGTGATGGTTCCAAAATAAATATAAACTAGATGTCATGATGTAGTACCATGTTAGAAAATTTTGGAATCTCCCAAGCTCCACTTTCAAATAAGGATTAAAGATTTGACCATCTTGCTAAATGTTAACCCCATATTTGAGAGTGGGACTTCGGGGAATTGTTTATATAGTATCTAGGAAAAAATTCACCTTCAAGTAATTAGGGGATAAGATTTGACCATATGTCCAAATATTGATTTACTGCCATGGTCTAAACTAGTCAAATTTAACATAATCTCATTATATCTAAGATGAGAATCACTTGCATGCTAAACATGAAAATATTAGTGTTGATTTTTTGTACTAAAGGTCCTTCTTCTCTATCCATTAGTCAAAAATATTAGCATTCTAGGAGATCAGGCACTTAATCTAGGGCGTTAATCAATGATTTTAGGTGGGCATTGCATAGCTTGCTTGAAATAAGTAGTGAATTTAGAAACTTGACTAATCACTAAATATGCCATAGTAAATCTAAAATTAAAACATAAAAATAAGGTGGATATAGGTGGCACAATTAATATCACATTCTATAGTGATTTATACTAAGGATACATTGATTAATTTTCCTAGAGTAAGGCTAATCACTTTATGTAGTCTTCAAAAAATATAGAGTCATGCTAATTGTTATATTGCACAAGTAAAACTATCAAGGTTCATTTTTATTAGAAAATTCTATAAAAATCATTTCTTTTAAGATACTATTGAGTTTATTCACCAAGTAAGATGAATAACATGCTAAGTACCTAGAATGGACATGGTGTTACTCCTAAACATAGGTGTGAAATCCCCGTCAAGAGATCCAATTATTACTTAAATACTATACAATAAGGAGTGCTCACGTTTATTGCTCACAACAAAATCTTATAGCTTGAGCTTTTCATATAAAACTTAATCGTTTAATTAATTTCCTTAAAGTCATAGCATTAGCACTAACCCTTTGTTGGAGAAAAATAGCAATTATAATATTTGCAATCAAGGTTTTTATATTGGCCAATTCAATCAAATATTTATATTATTGGAGAAAACATTTTATTATTCAACATACAATCATGAGTCTAGATGATGTCCTTGATCAAGTAAACATTGAGGATCAGGGTTTCATTATTCTATTAAAGATGGTTAGATTAACATTACCATATTTCCATAAACAAATAGTCTTGTTGATTGAAATTATATGTGAACTTGTTTGATGTCATTTACTTCAAAGCGTGAATGCAAGTATATATTGAAACCCAATTTAGGATGCTTATTTGGATTGTGGATAATTGGTTGAACATTGTGAAGAAGATAATATGGGAGGAGAGAGGAGTGCAGAATAGAGAGAAAGATTGATGAGGAGAGAGAAATACTACAAAGAGTGGAAAAAGGTGAGAGAAGCCATGAAAGATGGAAGAAGGTAAAATGAAGAGAGTATAATCTTGTTATGATGAATGGTGCAAAATTACAAGACTTAGTTTGAACACCTTATATACCAAAGCTAGTGTGACATGGTATTATTTAATCCAATTCACTAAAAATAATGTCTCTTCGCAATTTCATACATTCCATCCCTATCCAAAGTTTTTTTTTCCCACAAAAACAAAATTGGAAAGTGATTACAATGGCTAAGAATTTGGAGATAACAAAGTGCACAACAGAGTCCCCTATGCACTTTAAAATCTTGTATGGCCCACAAACCCTAAGCTAGCTTATTCCTAGAGCCATCTTTCAAAGTGGAATAGCAAGACATGGATATTTTCAACAAAATCCACTCTCCTTCTTGGAACTCCATAGGATGCTTCTTCTTATCAACATACATCTTCATCTGCTCTTGAGCTTTCCTAATATTCACTTTATAGTATTGAAGAAGGGTCTACATCTACTCTAACTCCAAGTGTTAATCTTCTCACTAAAAAGAACTATGAGAAGGGGCACTTTATAGCCATACAAGGCTTTAAAGGGAGAAACTCCAATACTGACGTGGATAGAATTATTTTAAAAAAACTTAGCCAAGTGTAACCAAGATTCCCATCCATGGTGCACATCATGGTAGAAATATTTACGGTAGCTCTCTACTTGCTTGTAGACCCTATCTAGTTGGTCATCACTCAGTGAATGATAGAGTGTAGAGGGATCCAACTTAGTATCGATGGAGCCAAATACTGCCTATCAAAAGTTAATCATCATGAACTTCAAGTCCCTATCATGCAGAAGCACCTATAGTAATCCATGTAACGTAAATATGTGCTCCACGACCTAACTAGCCATATGTGATGCAATAGACTGTGTCTTCATGGGAATAAAATGGAATGCCTTGGTGTATCTATCCACCAAATAGATACTATTCCATCCCTTGCTAGTCATAGGCAAGCCAATAATAAAATTCATAGATATATGTGTCCACTTTATTTGAGGAATTGGCAATGGCTATAACAAACTACTTGGCATATGAGTGTTGTTATTCTGTTGGCATAGAATGTGCTTCATGGTATAATTTTTACATCTTTTCACAATACCTTCTAGTGAAAACTCTTGGAGAGCTTCTCATAGGTCTTAACACATCCAAGTGCCCAATTGTGGGTGAAGAATGTATCTCCTCTATAATTTTTAGCTTGAATTGAGAAAAAAGTGGAATATTAATCTTTCCATTAAATAAAATGAGGCCATTCTTAAGCTAAAAATGTGAGTTTTCCTCTATTAATGAGGCCATTCTTAATCTTTCCATTAAATAAAATGAGGCCATTCTTAAGCTAAAAATGTGAGTTTTCCTCTATTAATCCTTATTAAAATTTCTATATTCCATAGCTAATCTCTCCATCCAAAAGGTAACCATCCTATAGCTCTTCAATCCTATCACTATGAAGATCACTCATGGCTACAAAAACTTTACATGCTCACATCCTAGAAAGAGAATCATCCATAATATTATCCTTGCCCTACATATGAGTGATGTAAAAATTATAACTTTGCAGTGTAGTCATCCACCTATGATGCTTAGGATTGAGATTTGATTGAGTAAGGAAGTATTTAAGGACCCTATGATTGCTTTTGACCATGAACCAAATGCCATACAAGTAGTGGTGCGAGTTCATGATTCCATAGAGTATAGTCAACATCACTTCCTCATACACATTCATAGCCATCCCTTTATGTGTAACCTTGCAACTCTCAAAGGAAATGACACTATACTCTTGTAATGATACAACACATGTGCCTCTGCTAGTGGCATCACAATATATACTAAATTCCTTAAAAAAGTTTGGGCATACTAATATAGGAGCAGAAGTGAGGAGTTTCTTTAACTGATTGAAGCTTGAATCTGCAATGGCATCCCAAAATAAAGATTTCTTCTTCAATCTATTAGTGAAATGAGTTGTTATAGCCACATAATACTTAATGAACCTAGAATGAGGATAGACCATGGAATCCTCCAAGAGAGTTAGTGTTTGCAAGTGTTGGCCAAGCTCTATTACATTGTAGATTTTTAGGGTCAACCTAGTTAACATGCCTAATTTTTGCACCTCAATCATCATAAAAGAACACTATCTCTTTAGCAAAGAGTATGTGGTGTCTTACTATATCAAATACCTTCTTGATGTGTGAAAGATGGTTCTCCAATAACTTGTGTAAATGAGTAAATGATCAAAGAAAATTGGGTCAATTTTGAAGAGGAAAGAATGCAATATTTTGTTGATCAGACTCTCAAAAGTGGCTAGGATATTGGTTAGCCCGAATGGCATCATCAAGATGCTAAAGTCCATGACCTATCCTAAAGGCTAGTTTGACCTCATCACTCTCTCCTATGTGGATTTGATGGTAACTTGAACTTAAGTCAACTTAAGTCGATCTTCGTAAAGAACTTAGCCTCCTCAAGCTCATCCAATAAATCATCCACTCTAGAAATAGGGTACCTTTTCTTCACTATGATCTTGTTTGAATCTCTATAATCTATAAACATTCTGAAAGATCCATCCTTCTTGTTTACTAGCACAAACTACTAAAGTATACAATGAAAAAAAGGCTAAATGAAACCCATCTCTAATAACTCATTGATTTTCTTGGAAACTTCCTTGCTCTCATATTTGGAAAATTTCTAGGGTGGCCTATTGACACGCTTGGACTGAGGGTCTAGATCAATAGGGTGATTAGGTGTCTCTTGGGAGGTAATGCTATAGACACCTAAAACAAATCCTTATACTCCTCTAGGAGAGCTTTCAATGCTAAATTATCAACCAATTCCTTGGACAGATTTGCAATCTCAAACTAATTATGGATTTCATGAAGATTGATATACTACATATCAATGGAAAGCAAATAGAAAACTCCATGTATAAGTATAAAAAATCCATACTAATCCTCTACCCAAAGTCATAAGTCAATCACACCCAAGTACTAGAAAGCCCCATTTGTAAGGCAAATCACACTCACATTTCATTCATAGTTTTTAGCCAACTATATATAATCTTGTGGACACTTCTAGGGGTTGATTTCCTCTTCACCATTGGCTACTTGAATCTTTATGGCCTATTGTAAATTTGTGGAAAGACAATTGAACTTGTCAATAACTGACTTATTTATAAAACTATGTGTAGTACCACTATCTATCAAGATAAATACATATTTCCCATGAATGGTACCCTTCATACAATGTGTATTAGGAATCTTAGAACCTATGCAGGCATCCATGGAGATAGAGGAAATTTTAGTGGCAATAGTATGCAGATGAGTCTCACATGGATCAAATGGTACAACGTTGTTATAGGTACATTTTGAAGCATAGTCAGTACTTGTTGTAGCAGTGTGTGCCTACTCCCAAAAACCTACATATGAAATTCATTGATCAATTAACTAGAATAAAGATAGCAATTTTCTTGTATGTTTTGGCTTAACTAGTGAAATATGTTTATTTATTGTTTGCTACTCCAACTAATTGGTTAATAAAATCAGGAGATGGGTGGATCTCTCATTGCTTTCAGTGCACTTAGGCATAAATGAAGGAGTCGAAGAGGAGTAAGTTGCTTGAGAGCATTATCTAAACAACTTGATCGGGGAGATCTCAAGAAATCATGTCCACCATTTATGCGAGCTATAATGGTTTGTGATCTTCAATAGGATGTTACTTGGGGTGAAGGGTATCACAGCCTTACCCTCAAATTGAATGCTCTGGAACCTAAGGAAAGGAATATCCAACCTTATGCTTGTGTGAATTGGAGAAAGTAGAGGAGAAAGAAAAGCTTACTTTACCAAGCTAGCTTTGATTTTGCATGATGGAACGTGTGGAGAAAACAATGCCTTCACAACTACTCCAAGGCATGCTTTTTAGAGGAGGAGCGCCAGCTTTTCAGCAAACATGTGAAGGAGGAGAGTGAAAAGAGGCATGGTACTTGGACCATTAAAAAAGCTGATTCATGCACACTATGCTTGTCCTTTGGGCAAGGTAGAGGGTGCAGCAAGCGAGAGAGACCAGAGAGACTAGTCCAGAGGCACACCATCATTCAAAATGTGTTAGTGAGCCTAGCTGGACTGGCTATTGAAGAAAACGAGGGTAGAAGCTGGCTCTTTAGGAGGAGGGAAGGATCGTAGCTATCGGTCTGCCTACAAAAGAAGATGACTGCAATGCAATTAGTGCTGAGAAGGAAATGTCCGTGCTGAGTGGCACAAACCAAGATGGAGTGAGATAGGAAAAAGCTATAAGAGCTTGCCGTTGTAAGACTAGTAAGCTTCAGAGCTAAAGATAAAACCAGGATTAGCGTAAGCATGCTGCTATCCATTTCAAGATGATGTCTGAAGTAGAGAAAGAGCTTGCCTACAGGAATGTACAGTGTCGAAGGTGACGAATGTATATGCTATACACAAGGGTCCTTCCAATTGACAAAGAGATTATCACTCTAAAAGGGAGCACTTGGAACAGGAGATGAAGAGCAAAAGCATCAAACGACTCATGTTAACTAGTGAGCCTCGGTGTGTTGTAATGCCGATGATCACGACTGCAAAGAGATGTCCCGTAGAGACTGAAAAAGAAGACGCCGATGGCATCTGCAGTACCAAGTCCCATGCTCTATTCTAAGGATATAAAGAGATGGATAAGGAGGCAATATATACTGAAGAGGGGAGCATTAGGTGCTAACTATCATCCGAGCAAAGATGGTAATTTCAAGCACTGAATTTGGAAGCTAGGTGAGAAAAGAGGATGAGAGCTAAGCAGAGGACGGCAATTGCAGCATCTACAACGAGATGATGAACACCCATTAGTCAAGGAATGACAGATTGCTGGTTATGTACCACTTGATGAAGATAATATCATATTTAATGACTTTGTTCAACTGCAGCAAGCAGGTGTGTTTAAATAAAGCAGACAGACGTTTCCGCAAAAGCAAAGGTTTAAGTGCAACATCTCATGCAATCCTTGGATAAGATGTATTTAGGAACTAACTTATGGGCATGAAGCATGAAGCTTGCAAAGTGTTTGGAAAATAAGAGATCTTCTATTTTCACTTTGCTTGATACTATTATTACCTCTCACCCATTGAATGGAGAGAACCTCTTTGTTTATGAATCTAGTGAGTGCGATTCCTATCCCTATCCTTATTGCACCAAACCATTTGAGCGACATCATTACCGACATCAATAGAAGTGCTCACAATGATGATAGCTACTAGCATCATTACTATGATTGATTCACTATAACTTTGTCATGATCCTACCCTTAGTTCATTATCTTGCTTTGAAAATCCTATGAGTAACCTTCTTATATTGAGAATTCTTATGTGATGGAAGCCAAGGATACATGTATTATACTGTTAGGTTTTGTGCTTGATGAGTTGGTGTGTCTTTGACTAGAGTCAGAGTTCTCCTTGAGGGCTAATTGCTAGGACATGAATCAAGTGCAAGAGTAATTGCCTAGAGTATTTCATATGAGTTTTGAGTTTTACTATGCAGGATTTGATAGAGGGCGTCTAACCCAAAGTTTATGGAGCTTTTCTCCTTGCCTTACATAACTACGAGCTCCTAACTTGCCATGCCATCTTCATCATGAGACCTTGCATCTTTCTAGCCATGGCACACACAATGCTCCAACACTATATACTTTTCACCACATTTAAAGCATAGATCCTTCTCTTCTACTCTCCAAAGGGATCCATAAGTATAAACTTTTCACCATTTGCTAAATAATTTTTTGGTCTATTGTCATATTTTTAATGCTCAAATTTAGGGTTAACTATTGATTTGAAGTGTTTAATTGTCTTGAAGCATTAAATGTTGGATATATATGGACTTTGGGGTAAGCCAAAAGACATGCTAGAACCACCAATATTACTCCCAAAGTTGCCTTGCCTATTTACAACCATTTGATGTCCAAAAGTGAACTAAGTAGCAATGTCCTTCTTATACTTGCAAACATATCCTTTAGCTAATCCAATAGCTTGGAATAGAGTGGCTCTTTTTTTGGCCATGACATTGGCTCTATTGATAGACTAGGCTCCAAAACATAATTATATTCATGTAGCTTTGCATCATCACTCATACTCTTTACATACATGATACGACTTAGGAAATGATTAGTATACTTTCCTGAGAGTCAATCTTCATTGGTCTAACAAATACCACCTCTTGGTCAATTTCTCATTTTTAATAGGGAACACAAGTACTTGAGCCATCTTTAATTTGAAATCCTCCCAATTATCAAGCTACTAGTCTTCCCTTTCAATGTACCTCCACCATATATAAGTAAAGCCCTCACGGTAGCATAGAAAAATGGATCCACTTTAAGGGAATGGGGATATAGCGACGGTCATTTCTGACTCAAATCAGTAGTGTCACTATTTGCGCCACATTTGCAATGCAAATCGCGACGCCAATAGCAATGCCACTCTAAGAAAAACAAAGTGGCAAAAACCGAAGCATGACATTTTGCTGCAAAGAGTTTGAGAGAGAGCGAAAGAGACAACGAAAGAAATCATGACTTTGGGAGGGAGAGGGAGATGAAGAGAGAAAGAGAGAGAAGGAGAGCTTCTCACTACCGCCACCGCCACCATGTTTCTCGAAGAAGAGCAACAAGTGTAAGAAGGAGAAAGAGGGGATGTCAAGAGAAGAGGAGACGAAGAATCCATCCTCGGGCCTTTGCGGTAAGTGCATTGCCTCCTCTTGGTTTGTTGTTGTTCTTTGTTTTTTTCTTTTGTTTGTTTTTCTTGAGAATGAGGTGCAGTAAGGGAGAAAGAGAGGAAATGAGAGAGGGAGAAGAAGAAGAAAGGAAAAAGAAGAGAGAACGAGAGAGAGAGAGAGAGAGAGAGAGAGAGAGAGAGAGAATAAACATGAAAGATAACAAAGAAAGAGAGAGAGAAAGCAAGGAAGAGAGGAGAATGAGTGAGAAAAAAACAAGGGGGTGGAGAGAAACAAAGAGAGGGGCAACAAATAAAGAGAATGAGAGAAAGAAAGAGGAGGGAGAGAACATGAAATGAAGAGTGCAGAGAGAGGTGGATAAATTGTATTTGGTTAGTTAGAAAATTAAAGCTACTCCTTGAGGAAAGTGGGTGTTTAAATTGCTCATGGATTTTTCATACAGCAAAGTGGTATTGGTTAGCCAAGAGGATTCCATTAAAAATCTAAAATGATAGATTAGGAATGTCAACTATCCTAGTGTGTCATCCTAGATCCAAATCAATGTTATTTCGAGGGGGTTGAGTTGAGACTATACCTTAATAATTAAGTGGTTGATGAATATCACTCCCCCTCATTTCTCACTCTCTTTAAACCAATGCATATCGCTTAAGTTTGAGAGATAATAGCAAAGTAGTTATCATAAGCTAATGTTAGATAACCATGGTAGGAGACGATAGTCATGATTTAGGATTGCTTTAGGTTGATGATCCTTGTGGGATTGAGGTGGAACTTTCCCTATGAGGTAGACTTAACTAGTTTGAGGTAATGGAGTTTGATTATTACAAGGGAGTTTTAAGCAGAAGTTACATTGATTACCTCTTGATAAATTTGTGCCATTAGGTTTCGATGGATAGACATGTTACGAATATAGATATGCACCTAGATATGACTATAGTCTCTAGATTTGCAAGGCCATGCACTCTCTAGAATTTGGATGAAGAGGAATCAATTTGTGCACACCTTAGATTGACTTTATGATCTTTCTCCATCATGAAAGGTGTTGGATATGGAATGGCATGTATTGCTTTATCAATGATGTTGATAATCTTCCTATATTAAAATCAACCTTAAGTAGATGTAGTGGATGGAAAATCTAAAATTTGTTAAATGTTTATTTTGAAGGAATCTAGGGTTAATCCTATTCTTTTCATAGGAGAGTGAAAAATTCATCTAGATCGTTATATTTGTCAGGAAGTAACTAAAGTGATTCAAACTGATAGAGTTGCCTTTCTAGGTTGCTCTCACTGGCAAAATTATTGTAAAGAAGTTTATCTCGAGACCTTTCTTCCAAACACAAAGTCCTAGAGGTTTTTACCGAACCTCAATTATACAATACTATTAATGTATCTAATTTCTATGGGTAAATCTTTAAAATAGGATTCTTAGCTCATGATGTAATGTCTCTTAGGTATTGGAAAAACTTAAATAAAAGATGACTCTTTGCCTTCTACTTGTGCAAGCTCAATAGCTCCTAAAAATTTATGTTAAAATGTAAGAAGGTTTATATCAAATCTTAGTAATGTATATTAAACTAGTTTGTTATGTGTTGTAAACCAAGACGTTTCAGTTGATGTTAATTCTATTGAGTTACAAGAGAAGAAATCCCTTCTCAAACAAATGAAATTCCTTGATACTGAGACATATGCTAGACTTTAGATCAAATCCATGGAGGATTATTTTTGAGTTGCAAGTATGAGCACTCCTAACTCTTCCCTCTCCACTCTTACTTCTTTTCTCTTTACCTTTCCATTTACACTCTATGCATCTCGCTAAAATCCAAATCAAAGATGGGGGGGATAAAGAAACATTTATAGAAATAGAGGGGGAGAGAGAAGCAAATAAGGATGAAGGGAGGAAAAAATAAAATAAAATGAGAATGAGAACAAAAACTTGTTGTTTGTCGTAATGTAGAAAAAATGGAAAACGATGATGGTAGTGATGTCTAAGATCATGAGACGTATCTTAATCAGCATGTTCCGTGTCCTTGCTCTTAATGCAAAATGGCAATCACACAATGTGAGATGGATCTAGGATTCTCGTCTCACAGGTCAATTGCCGAAAGGAACGGAGCCTCTATTTACTTGACATCACAAGCACAAAGAAAGCAAACACTCAAAAAAACTCAAAACAATTTGATTTATTGAATCACAAAAGTTGTTTACCCAAATTTGAATCGTCTGGCTACTCAATGCTTGGATCAAATTCTTAACACAACTCAGAGCTGTGCTCGCACTCCATGATGATCGCTTCAACTCTTTGACTTCACTATACATAACATAGTAGTCCACCACACTCAAAAGATTATAGTGCTTCAACTTGAAGCGAAGGTTCAACACATAATAAGCACTCAAAATCAATAAAATCAAAACCAGTGTGTATTGACAAGGTAACAACAACTCTCAAAATCTCAAAGCTTTTTTTATTAAAACAAACCTTGAAGCATTCAAGTCTGTTTTATTTCCCATAAGTGCCATGACTCTGTTTTTAACTTCCATGTTTCTGAAGTTCCTTGTCCCAAAGGTTGCAAAAAAAAAGAAAACTACTGGCTAATTAGTTGATGCCTACATGATCCAATAAATGCTTGATGTGGAGAGCCTCATTGGGGTTCCCATCTCTAAACGATCCATTGATTCAATAGAATTTGGCTACCACATTAGGCAGATGGATGGAAGAAAGTTTGTAGAGTTCTAAAAACATGATGAGAAAATTCTCTATTCTGCATATGAGTAGTAGAATCCATAGATGATGCTATTTCAGAACATGCTTATCAAGAATATAGTCCATAAATCTTGCTTATGAAACACGAGGATGCATGAGCCTCTTGTTTATTCAAATGAATAGCATAGAACTAGGTAGAGTATAAGCAAAACTATTGTTACACCACATCCTGCACAGACCATCTATCTACGTACCTTCTAATCAACCAATCTAACTAATCTGGCTACCCACTTTTAGTCTCAAGAGATGCATGTGGATAAATAGTCCCAAGAGATGCATATGGAGGCAATGATCGATGCATTGATACCCATACTGAGGCATCTAATCTGCTAAGAGAGAAAGCATTCATACCATTATATGATGTGTGCTAAGTAATTTGCCCGAAGATGTTGCTTATACTCCTAAGTATGTAGGCAAAATACATGTGGAGCGGTGGAGTGTGACCGAGTCATTAAGATACGTCTACGTACGCTCTATTGGTTTTTTTCGGTACCATTATAAAAAACACTTGTGCTTTTTCAAGGTGTTTTATGATTTTTTTTTAGGTTGCTAAAGTATCATATACTACCACTTGAAAATACCATGTGTGAGTCTCTAATGATATGCGACATGTTTTGCAAAAACTTGGCATGAACTACAACAGCATCTATGCATGTATCAATGATTGTGTGCTGTTTCGAGGAGAGTATGGGACTTTGGAGACATGTCCAAAGTGTGGTGCTCACAAGTATTGACAGGACTTGCAAGGGTAAACCATCCCTCAAAATTTTCGTAGACACTCTCCACTTATCTCGTGTATATGTCACATGTTTTATACTTCGGGCATGGCGAGCTTGACAACGTGGGATGCACAGAATAGATCCACATATGGATTCCAACGAATATCAGTGGATTCACGCGCATGGAGTCACATTGACTCTAACTTCCCAAGCTTTGCACAAGAGCTAAGGAATCTTCCACTCGGTCTTGCTATGGATGGCATGAACCCATTTGGTCTTCGTTCAACTTCATACAGTATGTGGTCTATAGTCATTATTAACTACAATATCCTGCTATGGCTTTCTACAAGGAAAGAACACGTGATCCTTAGCTTGCTCATTTCTAGGCGCTACAAAGTCACGAATATGGACATCTATCCCCATCCATTAGTTGATGAGCTTAAGATTTTGTGGGAGAAGGGGCTCGCCGTGGAAGATATGAGCAAGCATGATGGTCAACGGTCCAACGATATACAAATCATTCTCATGTGAACTATGCATGACTTTTCGAGATTAGGAGAGTGCTCAAGTAAGTAGGCTTTCATTCTTGTTGTTTGGTGATATCTAACATAGCTCATTTAAGTTTTTGTTGACTAAATAGGGGTATTGAGACGGGTTTGGTTACCTCAGGTTATCATGTATATTCATTGTGTGACTCTTGAAGGTCACAAACCATGAAGAAGATGGTATATCAAGGACACATTGCTTTCTTTCCGGAGGGTAATGAATTGAGGGAAGGTTTTCTTGGATGACCTCCAACACGAATGAACACCTAAAGCTGATACGAGTTTAAAATGGTCCATACGGAGTCACATCTAAACGAAATGCAACGGTTCTCCATTTTCTACGAGTTGTCGTATTGGACCTACTTATAGAGTTAACCATTTGTTGGATCCCATGCATATTTTTAAAAATGTGGGTAGTTTTGTAATTTGAGCTATTATTTGAGCTTGAAGATGATTAATATATGAAATACATGCTTTGTGGAGCGCTCACACAAGGTGTGGGGGGAGATTGCACCCAATTGGTCTCTTATTGTACAAGCTTTCTACATTGATTTGTGTGCAAAAAGTAGAGTTCTTTTGTTCTTGGGGACCTTCTAACGCTCACTACGCATGCATATGGCGACTGATCTTTGCACCAGTGGTATCAAAGAGAAGCTGAGATTGAGAGCTTCCAATTGCTTACCATCTTGCGCAAAGGCGGAGCTCCTAGAACGATCGAGCTCTACAGCCAGTTTCATGGCAAACGGTCGATACCAATGTGTTTTTGGCGGTCAAGAACCCTCTTCTGCACTCTCTGATCGCGAAGGACCAGCCTGTGGAGGCGGAGGACCACGTGGATGTCTCCTACATCAAGTCGTATGTAAACAGTAAGCTCCATAGCCAAAAAGCTTAAAAGCTTTATCTCAAAGGTTAAAAAGCTTAATAGTAAGCTTTAAAAAGCTTACTTAATGAATCTGATGATCGGCGGCAAGAGTATGTCCTGGACGGTGCCAATTCCGTTGACGACGTCCTTAGATACACGAAAGGGTGGTCCATCATCTTGGGAGTAGTAGCCATTGGACTTATATAGATGTCTTTGTAAGTTTTTCTTTTGTTCTTATCGCTTTCTTATTTGCAATATCACTTGTACTGACAATCATGTTTCTAACAATTATATTATGTTTTGTACGTGGAGGCTAAGTAAGTCAATCATCTTTCTTCTCCATAGTTAGTATTTTTATTAAAATGCATTATTTAATGGTGGACTGATATGTAGTTATTCATTTTACCGAGTTTGTTTAATGCTCCTTTGCGTCAGGACAAGCTTTCGGATGGTAAGGATCTATAACTTGCGCTCGGATTCATAGAGTGCAAAACCTCTTCTTTTTTGGTCATACGCTTTATGCATGCATGTTCTATGTGCTATATTGTTATCATCCTGTGTATCTTTCCATAATTCCATGAGTTTTCATCAACCATCTTGTACTTATTCTATGTATCAGTCATGTGGATTCAAGTATATTTTGCACTCATCTTGACAACCATTGCACACTTGACATGTAATCCATTTGTAGAATATAAATACAACACATAGTGCTATATGTGGCACAACAACTTATTGCCTTGCCACAAATTTTCTCTATAACTGTCATTATTAGTGTCACAAACTTATTGCACATGTCACTATTGGTGTCGCAATATGTGTCACAAACTGTCGCTATCTGCATCAGTATTTATATCTCAAAATCGGAAAAAATTGTGATGCAAATAGTGATAGTTTTATGAAGATGCTAATACCGACGTGTTTAGCGACAATGGGGGTAAATTTTTTAATTCACATTTTTATCATTTTGAACGTCGGTATGAGCCTTGTATTTTGTAGTGATCTTTTAATAATCAAATCCAAGGAAGATATCAAAATATGACTCTAATTTGGATTTGTACTCTTTCAAATCCAAAGGGGAAGATGAATGTCCATTATATTTAGTTAGCACTATCTTTTCACGGAGTTTTATGTCCATTAGAAGCTATGTTTGTATAGCTATCAATGGGAGAGGAATTATTTGAGGCACTATAGTTATGTTTGGAATCTACGTGGAGGTATAGGTGGCTCACTTATAACCCCTGGAGGTTTGGATAGGTGAATGCTCAAATTTGGCTCATCAGTCCTAAAGGATGTTTTCTTTATCTTATCGGTAATATGAGGTATGTCCTTTCTACTAATGTTTCCAAGCTATGGATTGGGATTAGGGGCTAAAATAATTGCCGAATGTACTTCCACAAGCTAAGATATTTGGGCAGTGAGCTTATCCAGCAATTCATTTGTCAAAGTAGTAAGTTTTTTAGGGGCATTTTTTTATGTTATAAAGAATTATCAAACACCCTATAAATTCACTATTTTGGTAAATCCAACCACGTGTAGGTCTAAAATAAGGCATCTAAATCATGTAGCAACCTATATATGAACTGTGGATACTATAAAAAACTTACAATGACTTGCAATTGATGTATCTAAGCCCTCTAATGATCTATAGCACCTCTAGATAAATGGATATTATTCCCAAAATGATCTCTAGTGTCTTGCTTCACATTAATAACCTTCAATGAAGCTGTACAAGACTTGCAATGCCTATATTACATGTAAGTGGATGAAAATCATTCCTAAAATAAGCTCTAGTTCCTATTTTACATGCAAGTACTTGTACCCTATTCTTAAAGACCAAAAGAGCCTATAATCCCTATTGGCTAATCAATGAATATCGTGTTTTGATGGTCTTTAGCTCAAGTCTTCAACATCTTGAATTAATCCACTCACAGTACCTATGTGAGGGATAAAATGACATGTGAGGCTTCCTACATAGGCTCTAAATCATTGAGAGGTGGGAAAATGTCCCTCAAGCTCATTAGTTGCATCCCTTCGAGATATTTGATAGTGAGGCAAAATAAGATCCAATGCACAAATCATGATTATCAATGGAAGCATACAAGAATTAAGATACGATTGCAGTTGAAATAGATTCATTGCTAAAAATTAATCAAAATGATTTAATTAATCTAAAGAGATATAATCTTGAAATTCGTCCATAGTGTTCCATAGCCATAATCTTCATGAATTAGTCCAATCTTGGTTCCATTATTAGAGTGGAATTGAAGAAGAGCCTTGAAGATCATAGAATGATATATGTTGAATAATATTGAAGCTCCAAGCATGAAGTTATGGCTTCCCTATTGTACTTTAGAGTTTTTAATGAAAAATATGAAGGAATAGAGATTAAATATTGATAGGCCTTATTGAAGGGCCTTTTAACTCAGTGATGATCATTGAGTATTTGAAGAACAAACGAGAGATTAATCAAGCATGGATTGGAGAATAACAAGCCATCAATTCAGTGCATTTTATGGTGGATTCTATATTAAATATTCCAACTCCACAACCTTCGCAAGTGCACCACGACTATGCTCCTCTTGTTGATCTTCAAGTAAGGAATGCTTTGAGCCAACTTAGAGACAAGGAGATGATGTCTTGTGAGCAAGAAGATAGTCTGGAGAGTCCACCATGGAAGCTTTGTGGAAAAGCTTGAAGAAAGAAGAGAGAGTCTTTGTAAAAATATATCTAGAGTTTAAGTCGTGAGTAACTCGTATGATCTCCTGTTTAACCAAAGTACCTTGAAAAGAAGCATGTATATTAGTGATGACGTACTAATTCTCCATTTTGACTCTACCTTTGATGTGCTAATTGCCCATTTTGCCTCTACTATTGCTTCAATGTAATTCAAATAGATGTGACTAGGCTGTCCTCTGCACTTGAAGATCCCTTGGTCCCTACACTAGTCCCCTTCAAGTGTTGTACAACCAATAGCTCAGTAACTTGGATTGATTGTCTAAATGGAAAAATATTGGTTAGAATGTGACTAGACGGATCAAAGACCAATGCCTACTAATTGGTAAAAAGAAGACTAGGGAGGAGAGAGAAGAGTGCAAAAGAGAGAGAAAAGTGAAGAGAGAAAGTCTAGATAGGAGAGAGGTGAGAGAAGCCATGAAAGCTAAAAGAAGAAGGTAAGATGAAGGGACTGTAATCTTGTATTGATGAATGGTGCAAAATTAAAAGTGTCAACACCTTATATACCTATGGGAGTATGGCATGATATTATTTAATCAAACTCACTAAAAATATGCCTCTTCCCAATTTCTTAGAAACATAGTGAATATACTAAAGGATGTTAGTGCTCGTGGGGATGCTAGTGGCTTCTTTGCCATAGAATTGGAATATTAAGTGACTTGAATGACATGCATATTATTAAGACAACGTTTGTAGACAAAGAATAGATTATCAAAAAGTGAGTGCGTTATGTGTAGTTGTTTATGTATGCTATTTTGTCTATTAAAATCACATGTGTAGTAGTCCTTCAAGGTACCATGTATCTATAGTTTACTCTAATTTAGAATACATTAAATAAACAATACAACTCTCTAAGAATGTGGCCAATCTAGGATGAGAAATAAAAGGAAAAGAAAACATGTCAAAGAAGGGGGAATTGATTGAATAAAGAGGCAAGAGTGTCCCACATGTATCCTAAATAAAGAGGCATGAAACTTTGAGCCCTCTCTCATATTGGCTTGTTCATGCTAAGTTCAAATCACAATACTTGCACATGCAAGAAAATAATGATTATGATTATGGTCCTATCAATGATGATGATAATGATTATTATGGCGTTACTAATGACAATAATGAGCATGAGTCAACATTATACCCTAGTACTACAAGCATCTTTTACCTTTGTGATAAAAGTTGGAACATAGAAGGAGCACGTATATGCACACAATACTAGGTGTAACCTTGATCAAGAGCATGTGTTGACTCTCTAGCATGTAGTGTTAGAAATTTGGCAATCTATCATGAGGATATGTAGACTCTCTACCATATAGTGTTAGAACTTCTGCCATGTAGCGTTAGAATTGCATTTTGGAGCATGTATTGACTTCTCTATTAGCGATTGCATATCTAGACATGCAAGTTGGCAAAAGGATGATGATGAGCGTGTATGTCAGTTGTGTGCCTCTTTTGTCAACCTTTCGGCTTGCAATTATGAGGCAACATGAATAGGACCAATGAGGGGGGTGTAAGAGAGAGAACAAGGCCGATGATGAGCGAGCCAGGAGGATCGCCCAATGGGGTTGAGGTGAGGTCTGCGGAGTTGCAGGCCACGAGCAAGCGAAGCCATGATTATCATGATGATGACGATGATAAGGCCATAGTCTCTCTCTCTCTCTCGTCGCTGCTGCCCTATCCACGCCGTCCCGCGTCCAGCCTCTCGTTTCCAAGGGCCGTTTGCCTCCGCCATTACATTAATCATCATCACAAACATCCACCCAAACATAAAGGCACATGAGAAAAAGAAGAGTCGTCAGAAGTGACGACAAACAACATAGAGTGACGAGTCGCCCTATGATTATCTCGCAGTGACACACATGCCACGCCTAGATTCACACCCTCAGACCTCTTACATAGGAATGTTTGAAAAGGGCTTGCCAATCATCGCAATAAAAATGACCACAAGGCCAATACAGGCTCACATAAACGCTGATGCACTTTCTCACGTTCACACTCTCACCGCAACTGTAAATATCGAAATTTGATAGGGATACGACCTCTGCATTTAGCGAGATGAAATGGTGAGCCATGTGTCTTGTACTTATTAGTGACACCCAATCACTAACTAGAAAGATGAAATGGTGAGCCTTGTGTCTTCTACTTGTTAGTGAGATCTAAATCACTCTCTCCTTACGCCTACACTTTACTACCTCTAAAGCTAGACGAATCTAACTAAACCCCTAAAATGCTTACATAAATGCGGATGCACTTTCACATGTTCACATACTCACCGCAACTATAAATATTGAAATTTGATAGGGATATGACCTCTGCATTTAGCGAGATGAAATGGTGAGCCATATGTCTTGTACTTATTAGTGACACCCAATCACTAACTAGAAAGATGAAATGGTGAGCCTTGTCTCTTCTACTTGTTAGTGAGATCTAAATCACTCTCTCCTTACGCCTACACTTCACTACCTCTAAAGCTAGACGAATCTAACTAAACCCCTAAAATGCTTACATAAACGCGAACCATGTCGCAAAATAGGACACTTTTATCATTGAGTGAGATGGGACATTAAGGGATTAATCTCCCAATTGCATGCCTTGTTCACTTGAATCACACCTGACTAGATTAGGGCATCAAATCAATTAAGAATTGGCTCAAATTTTCGTTGTAATTGAGTAGGATAGAGTGGAATGGATTGGGAGTATTATACAAGAAGAAAGGTTCAAAAAAATCCAGAAAGAAACTCACTAATCTTCTCTTTTTAGTACTATACTTGAATTTGTTGGTTTCTTACATTAGACTAGTTGTGCTTCATGACTATATATTACCGAAACTTTGGTTGTGGTAAAAGAGGGTGGTTGACTAAAATCTTTAGTCTTTGAGTAATGACTTGGGACTATGTGTACCATTTGGGTATCCAAGGTTCTATTAAAGGTCTCATTTTATCCTTTCATATAGCCTTGAATTATCTATACCTCAACTAAAAAGTTGTAGGGAGAGAGGGGGAGCTTGAGGTATTGCAAGACATGCAAAACACAAAGAATGCACACACAATATGGAGCTAAAAACCTTAGTCTTTCTTCTTCTTCTTCTCCTTCTTTACAATAACAGTCTACAAGAATAAAGAGAGAGTATAGCATGCATAATATACAAGTTGTCCATGGTATGAACATGCTAACTAGAAAGATGAAAAGATAAACATCTCTAGCTTAGGTAGGTGGACTCACAACTAATTTTTAGTTATGAAGTATCACTATAATGATAGGCTAATGCAAGTACCATCTATATTAGTGATATGAATATGGAAACAATCATCTAGGTACATGAGTGTCATCTAGGTATGAATATGGAAGCAGTCATCTAGGTACATGAGTGTCATCTCTTCTTGAGTTGACATCTCAACAATATGGAAATAGTCATCTAGGTACATGAGTGTCATCTCTCTTGAGCTGACATCTCAACACTCCCCCATAAGCTCAATTCCATGACTTGTACTTCAAGTTTCAAAATCATAGAAGTTTTTCTACTCCTAGGATATTGGTGAAAATATATGCAAGGTTCTCTTCTATGCACACATGTATGATATCAATGTCATGTACTAAGATCTGCTCTCTGATTGTGTTTCATGTGTTAATGAAGTATTGGGTTCCTTACCAACTAGATGTTGGTCATGTTTCCACAATAAATGGCAACTCCCTTATCCATATATATCCCTAAATCATCAAGCAGCTTTCACATCCATTCTCACATACTACAATATCAACACCCTTGTACTCTACATTTGAATGCAATAGTAGGCCATTTGTTACTCTTCCAAGTCACAACTCCACTTTCAAAGGAAAATACATAACCACTAATGGACTCCCCATAAAATATACTCTATATCTAATTTGCATCAGTGCAATGAAACAATTGCACAATTAAGTAAGTCTCATAAAAGATATCTTCATCTGATGTGGGCTTAAGATATCACAAGGTACATCACACACTCTCTAAATGAAGCTTAAGAGACACCTACATAAATTCACTCTACAATCACTACAGCATATAGATCCAATAGTGACATTTAAAGCAACGAAATTATTCATGGAAAAATTTACCTCCGTCATCGCTATTCGCATCACTATTAGCGCCACAATGAATTTTTCGTTATTTGCGTCGTTATTTTCGTTGCTATTTGCGTCACTAATTAAGATAGCGATGCTAATAACGACACAAATAGCAATGGTCGTAGAGTAAATTTCTGACGCAAATAGCGATGGTTACAGAGGGAAAAAAATTTAGGTGGCAGGGCATGCAACCCTGCCGATCTTCTAGCTATATGCACTAAATATTATTGTATAATTCATTTGCCAATGTCATCTAGACCTAATGTCTAAAAATTGTGTATCAAATTTTCAAAAAAAAAAAGAAATCCTCTGATTGCAAAAGCTAGATATAATCAATTTGAAAAGATATCATGCAAGGAGCTTTTTCATCACTTGCTTAGGCGCAAGAATTAGAAGAGCTTGTGATTGCAAAAGCTAGATATAATCAATTCAAAAAAGTATTACTCAAGGAGCTTTTTTATCACTTGCTTAGGCCCAAGAAGAAGAGCTTCACTTCAAGCTTTCTTTACAGTCAAGGCCCTGAGGTATGAATAAGTCCCATTGATCTTCTACTCACTCTAGCTTATTCCAAACTTATTCAAGTTTTTTTTGGGAAGAATTTGAATATTTGTAAGAGTTATACTATGGTGTTGGAGCTAGAAACACCTATATAGGGAGTAGTAGTGTCTTTGAGCTCTACTTCTTACTTCTTGTTTTTACCTATGTCTAAGTCATATTCTATCTCTTTTTTCTTGGCCTCACCCTCAATATCAATGAATGGAGGTGTTTCAAGATCAAAAGAATCAAGCTCATCCTCCCCCTTCTCAAACTCCATTTCTTGAGCTCAGACTAGTTGTTGTACTCCAAGTAGCTCCTTGAAAAGAACAAATTTCTCTTTATCAAGTGATTTGGTAAAGATATCTGCTACCTTGTCTTTCGTTTTCACATGAAGTAGATCAATCTGTCATCCTACAAGTACCATTTCCCTGATGAAATGGTAATGAACCTATATGTGTTTGGATCTAGCATGATAGACTTGGCTGCTAGCCAGCATCACATTACTGAGATTGTCACAATGCAATGTGACTTTGTTGTCCAACTGGATACCCGAATCATGTAGTAGTTTCACAAGCCAAAGTGCTTCGTATGTTGCTAAGGTTGCACCCCTGTATTCTACTTTTGTATACTAGAAAAAGCAATGGTGGGTGTCTTCTTACTACTCTACCTAATCATACTGCTGCCCAAACTGACAGCATAATCACTGGTTGACCTCTTGTCATAGATACAACTAGCCCAATTAGTATCCATACAACCTATCAAGTCAAATGATTTCCCATACTCATAAAACAACCCATAATCAACAATACCCTTCACGTATTGCATAATCCTCCTGACTGCATCTAAGTGTGGCTTACGAGGTTTCTGCATAAACTAGCTAATCAGCCCCACTGCATAACTCAAGTCAAGATGGGCAAGTTTGGCATTTTGATCCAATATCATGGCTTTACACTCCATCATGCTATATTTTAGCAACATATCTTGAGCATATTGTTTTTGCAATAGGCATATATCTTAAGGTGTAGACACAACCTCAATCCCGAGAAAGTACTTTAGCTCACCAAGATCGTTGACTTTGAATTTCTCTAGATGATCTCCCCCTGCCTCCAAAGATTCCAGATCCTCGTTGTCCTTGCGTATTTGAGTTGTGCCAAGCATTTTGTTTTTGTTGTCTATGTGTGTTTTGAGTGTTTTCTTAATCCTGAAAAGCTCCACGAGCTCTACCACCTCTAGCTTGCTGACTAGAGTAAAAGAAAATGTCTCTACCCTAAGATGTGCTTGAGTCTGTATTCAAGCCAAGCTTTACTTCTTCATGTAGTAGCATTGCAAGTAACTCATCCCAATAAGGGGGGTTTTCTCTCGTAGAAATGGATGTATCAAATTCCTTATACTCCTTGCCTAACCCATTCAATGTCACTACAATCTCCCTTGCGTTCATCTCTCTCTCTCTCTCAATCTCCCTTACGTTGATCTCTTTCCCTTCTTCTCTCTATCCATCTTTTTATCAACAAAAAGAAAGAGAGAAGTAAAGAAATGAGAAAAACAAATAGAGGAGAGAATGCACTTACCTCAAAGCTTGAAGAATAATCATTTCGCGCTTCTCTCCTTCTTCTTCTTCTTCTTCTTCTTCACAGGTTCCCTCCTTCTCCTTTGTAGTTGTCCCCCCTCTTTTTGTGGATGCGGTGGCAGCAGTAGCCTCTCTCTCTCTCTTTCTCTCTCTCTCTCTCTCTCTCTCTCTCTCTCTCTCTCTCTCTTTCTCTCTCTCTCTCTTGCACGGATCTCTCTCCCTTATTCTCTCTATGCATCTCTTCATCAACAAAAAGAAAGAGAGAAGTAAAGAAAAGAGAAAAACAAATAGAGAAGAGAGAATTCACTTACCTCAAAGCTTGAAGTAAAATCCTTTCGCGCTTCTCTTCTTCTTCTTCTTCTTCTCCTTCACAAGTTCCCTCCTTCTTCTTTGCAGTTGTCTCCTCTCTTTTTGTGGTGGATTGGTGATGGCAGTGGCCTCTCTCTCTCTCTCTCTCTCTCTCTCTCTCTCCCCCTTGCATTGATCTCTCTACTTTTCCTCTCTATACATCTCTTCATTAACAAAAAGAGAGAGAGAAGTAAAGAAAAGAGATAAACAAAGAGAGAAGAGATAATGCACTAACCTCAAAGCTTGAAGAAGAATCCCTTCATACTTCCGTTTTCTTCTCCTTCGCGAGTTCCTTCATTCTCCTTTACACTTGTCTTCTCCCTCTTCGTGGATGGTGGTGGTAGTGGTGGCCTCTCTCTCTCTCTCTCTCTCTCTCTCTCTCTCTCTCTCTCTCTCGTTTACAAACCTATAAATACCATGCTCAGGTTTTGACACTTTTTTATGAATCCCCTCTCTCTCCCATTTTTTATTTCTCTATGTCTCTCTTTCTTCTGCTCCTTTATTCTCTCTATTTCTCTCCCTCCTTCCCTCTCCACTCTCACTCAATGCATCTCATTGCAAACACAATCAAAGATAGAAAATAAAAAGCTTAAAAAACAAAGATATTGAAAGAAATGTCACCCCACCTCTCTTTATCTCTCTCTCCCCCCTCTCCCTTTACTTTTCTTTCTTAACCTTCTCTCTCATTCTCTCATTTTTTTCCTATTTCTCTCTCCCTCTCCCTCGCTCTCTATTTTTTTCTCTCTATCTCTCTTTCACCCTCTTGTTCTCTCTTCTTTTCACTCTCCTCCCTCTCTTTACCTTGCCCTTCTTTCTGCCTCCTCCTCCTCTCTTCCTTCCCTCTCCCTCTCTCTATTTCTCTCCCCCCTCTCTCTCTCTCTTTTTCTTTCTTCGTTTTCTCTCTCTTTCTTTCTCCCCCCTCTCTCCCTTGTTGTTTCTTTCAGTTATCCTCCTCTCTCCCTCTCTTCATCTCTCATTTCTCTCTTTCTCTTTCTCTTTGTTTCCTTTCTCCCTTTTCTCTCCCTCTTTCTCTCTTCCTCTCCCTTCCTTCTTCTTCCTCCCTCCCTCCCTCTCTTTCCATGCATCACTTTGCAAAGAAAAACAAAAAAAGAAATGAAGAGAATACAAAAATAATGCAAAAAGAGGCAATGTACCTACTTCGAAGGCCTAAAGATGAAACCCTTTGTACCTTCTCTTCGCACCTTCCCTCCCTTCTCCCTTGGATACTTCTCTTTCTTCTTCATGTATAGCAGCGGTGGCGATGACAGTGGTGATGATCTCCCTCTCTCTCTCTCTCTCTCTCTCTCTCTCTCTCTCTCTCTCTCTCTCCATCTTCCTCTCCCTCTCTCTCTCAAAGCTTTAAGCTCTCTCACTCTCTCTTTCATCGTTTCTCGCAAATGTTTTCTTGCAAATGTCACGCTCTGGTTTTCAAAACTTTTTTCTCAGACTGGCATTGCTATTGGTGTCGCTATTGGCGTCGCTATTTGCATCTCTATTACCTTCGCTATTTGCATCTCTAATGTCTCCAAGAAAATTAGTGATGCTAATAGTGACTCTTTTAGCAACACCTCTTTTTTGCGTTGCAAATGGCCGTCGCTATTGCCCCATTCCCTTGTAGTGAATCCAAGTGTGTAATTACAATCTAGCCTAATGATAGTGGTAAAGATCAAACTTCCACCATCTTCCTATACCTTGTGGGACCCTCCAATATCACACCCACATCAACACTTAGCCTAACACTTTGATCTAATGGCACTAAGATTGGCTTATGATCAACTATTTAATACATCATTCACATATCTAGCATATAGTGCCTTTGTGAAAGCCATATCCTCCTAGATGTTCTTATCACGTGCAAAGAAAATACTTCAACTCTCCCAAAATATTTCATGTCAACTTTCTTCTTGAGAAGATTTTTCGAATGCTCCATCTCTTACAACTTGTTTCCCCCAACAATCAAATCACCCACATACAAGGTAATCATACCAATATCCCTATCACTCTGATGCTTATAAATCAAGATATCTACATTTTCAACATGAAAAGTAATAGAGACAAGACACAGTGATATCATGTCATGCTATGCTCTTAGTGCATGTTTTGGCCCATGTAAGGCTTTGCATAATCTACACACATAATTGGAGTGAACCATTCTCTCATAACGCTATGGTGGCTATTCCATATATATTGCTTCTTGCAACTCACCAACAACCTTTATAGTTACTATCTTTGCCATTGGAGCACATGTCTCCTCATAATCAATACCATTAGTCTATGCATAACCTTTGGCAACTAGTATTTCTTTATACCCATTCATACTTCCATCTATATTATATTTTACTTTGTAAACCCAATTATAGCCTATAGTATTATTTTCCTCAAGGTTTGGCACGAAATCCCAAGTCTAATTTATTCCCAATTTACCCATTTCTTTGTCCATGTCTTTCTCCCAATGCACATGACCAATAGCTTTTCTAAAAACAAGTGGGCTCAACTAATTTTATAATCTTTATCATATAACCCATAATGGTGAACAACATAATTATTATATGTCAACCTATTCAAGATATCTTACTCTCATTGACCTACATACTTGTAGAGCACTCTGTGATCCCTTTACATCAATCCTGATTTTTAACAAATAACTTGAGAAATAAATGCCTTATCCATATTCTAATTTGAGCCATCACACTCAGCATCTACATGTGAGTACCTTGCAAAAGCATCTAGAACACTAAGTATCTCAACCACTTTTTTCTTTTTCTTTTATGATACATTTTCTACACTTGTAAGAGTGTTATTTGCATGCACATTGCCACCCCATAGGCTCTAACTAGATTTAGTAGAAGAGGGCTCTTCTGGCCCACTTCCACAACCACTATAAATTTACATGGCTAATACCTTTATGCTAAATATCAACAACTCATGCACCTTGTGCAAACATAGGAGCCTTTAGCTCAAGTTTATTTACATCCAAGGTAAATATCATTTTCACATTCTTACCTTTTGCAACCAGTTTACATACGTTCCTAAAATCTTCTACAAAGTAGTTATTCTCATTGAGATTTATTTGTAGTCCTTGCTCAACCATTTTTCCAATAGAAACCAAGTCCTTTGTGATGTTCAATTCACACATGCAACACATCAACCAAACACTTAACTTTTCCATCCTATATAGACAATGGAATACTCCCAACATGAGAAATAAGGTGCACTATATTGTCATGTGTTTTTTCAAACTAGGCTTTTTAGGATTTTACATTTCTCTAAACCATTCTCTATGAGACATCGTATGGTTAGAGATACTTGAATCCACTACATATCATTAGTCATTACTGGATGATTCATCTACATTCAGTGCATTCATAATGTGTTGCATAACAAATAATTTTTCACTATCATTCTGATTACTAGTAGATGCATAATTAGTATGTTGTCTTCTCTCATTTTTGTTTTTATTGTCTTCTCTTTTTTGGGCAGTCATATGCTATGACCCTTTTTTATCATAGTTATAGTATTCTCTATATTCATAACCTACATTCTATATGTCATGTCCTCTATGGTTTCCCTTGCATCAAGAGCGACCTTTAGCATCTATATGTGAATGTTCCTATGAGTCAAGAGACTTGTGTTAGAATAGAGAACTTATTTTGAACTATTCTCGCTCTATAATGAGGATACAACAAGAACCAAGTTTTTCTCTTCTAATATTAAGATAGATATTGGATTTGTAAAATTAGGGATGATGCCTTTTGTGTTGACGGAGATTTGGAACTACTTATACTCCTCGCCCAAATCATCCAAATATGAAGCCACTATATCATCATCAACAACCTATACTTTCATAGATCCAAGAGCTTTAAAAGTACTCTTAAACTTCAATTCATAGCCATTAATAGACATATTGCAACACTTGACATTGTTTTACTTAGAATTCCACTTCAACTTTCTAGCTTTGGTATCTATACCAAACAACTTGACCATGTTATTCCATACTTTCTACATCCTATATATGCCCAAAAATGTTGTCCTTGAAACACTAATGGAAAGCGAATTCATAACTTTTCAAGCACCCTAACTCCATTCCCTTGTTCATTTGTATTATTTTCCTTCAGTTACTCTAGAGCCTCAAAATTATCATGTTCAATGTAGTCCCAATAAACTTTACTCATCATGAGAAAATTGATCAATCTAAACTTCCAAGCATGGAAGTTATGCTTTGTCATTGATAATTAGATTAAACCTCTTAGACACTATCATTGTTGTAAAACCCAAAAATCTCATTTTATCAATAACTTACTAATTTGGGTAAATTTCCATGTGTATTGAACTCAATTCATAAGAACATAGTGCTCAACACTTATGATGCTTGACAACCTGCAAATACTATCTACCACACCCAACACCTGCAATTTTGACAAGGTTTACAGAGTTCATGGACCTTATCAAACTCACACACTAGTAGTCTCTAACTTACAAATGGTTGTTGAAACACACCCTTAATGAAAATCTAAGAGTAAAAACTTTGATTAAAAGTCTATTACACTCCCTCAATCACTTCAAGTTCACAAAGAGGACTCATCAATTGGAGATCATATGAGAGAGATCTTTGTAGTTGTACTCCACAGTAAGCTTCTTTGTAGGCTCTTGCACTTGCAGCTCATAGTTCCTCACTTGAGTGTTGCTCTAATACCACAAGAAGATGGGGAAGAGAGAGGGATCTTGAGCTCTTGCAAGACCCACAACACACAAAAAAATGCATATAAAATAGGAATCTATAGACCCTTGTCTTTCTTCTTCTTCTTCTTCTTCTTCTTCTTCTTCTTCTTCTTCTTCTTTATAACAATCTACAAGAGACAACACAACATGTAGATAAGAACATGGTTACTCTTGAACCATATATATATATATATATATATATATGGGATTTTCTGTAAACACTATGTGCTATTGGTAATCAAATAGAGTAATCATAGCTTGAATTTTACTATGCATGATCCTTCTAAACTTTAACATATGCTTATTTTTGTTAGCTGTATACTCTTATGGGAATTATGAGGATGCCATGTATATGCTTTCAACATATTTATTTACTATAGAGATTAAAAACCTCTTCTCATCTCTTATCTAGATAGAGAAATATGTCTCTTCTTATGAAGAAGTCTTGCAGTTTGAGACCTAGTCTCTTCTTGGTATATTACATCATGAAAAGTCCATTGGCATGTTTTTTATGAATCTAGTATGAAAAATTCAAGGTGAGAGTTTAGTATCATAGAATAAACTTTATATGCAAATGTTGTATAATAGGAAGACTGAAGGTAGATTATTGAGATACTTTGAATGTATAAACATGAGGAAGCATTGATAAACATGTTCTAGTCAATTGTAAAGAAGCTGGAGCAATTTGAAGCAAAAAATTTATCTAAATAATTGAAGCTTTTTGCAACAAAATTGGAATTTATTGAAGTTCATATAGATCAGATGACTTAGTACTTTGTATGGGCTTTAGTCCTAGAGATCACTTGATGTATAAGGAATGTTTAAGTAAATCATGGCTCAAACTATGCTAACTCTCAATGCTAGCTTTAAAAAACCACTCAAGGATTAATAACTCATGGAAGACTAGGGATAAGTGATTAAACAAAATTTCTTGGAATGGATTGCTACATCCAATAAGAGGATAGAAATGATGATAGAAGTGTTATGGGAATTTGAGTCTATGTATGTGATTCTTCATAACCAAGCAACTAACTCTTGAGATGAAAAAAATTGAATTGTTTCTTTTGATAGCAGGTTCTTCATTGCAATCAAGCCATGAGGAGTTTTGGGAAGATGACAGTACACAAAAAGGGCTATAAATTAATAAGAAAGATGTAGCGGATGCAATTTCTAAGCTTGTTAAGAGATAGGGACAAAGAGACAATATGTTTATTATAGAAATTGCAATAATATTACATGGAATTATATAGTTTTGTAGATAGTCATTATGGTGATGGACTGACATCATGATGATAAGGGGGGTACTTGTTGTATCATTGCCATACAATATACCACATGGGGCGCTAGTTAGGCCACTTGTGGCCTAGTGGGTCTCTTCGAACTCGCGGAGAGTAGATCTTGTGGAGGATGGGACACTCATGAATTGATTAATTTATCTAATGAAAAATATTATTTATCCAAAAGAGATGAGCTTACACCATTTGCTATAATAGTTAGTGATTGAGCTCCTTTAGAAAGCACATAGAGCAAAAAATATGGATGCATGGCCATTCTCTTGTTACAAATCATCCCTTTATAATCTTGATTGAGGGCACCAATGAACTATTCTTCTTCTTCTTGATAGTTTAGGCATGCTCTTCTTTGTAACAATTCAATCCTATTTTGTGTTAGTTTAGCCCTTCACATTGAACATGGATCATCCTTGACATGAAGATTCAAAGCAACCCTAATAACCCTATCATGAGGATTCAAAGTAGCCTTGCTTGTCTCTATTTTTTTAATGTGTTCTTATTTTCTTTAACTTAAAGATCAGTCTTTGTGTGATTCAAATCAATGCCTATTGTTTATGCTTGGTATCCACACTTTAGACCCCTTCGTTTTTGTACTTAATCTCTACCCAAATTCATGCTCAACAACCCCAAAAAATGTGTTGTTCTCCTCCTCTCTCTTTTGCTCTTTTTTTCTCCACAAACTCCCTCCTTTAGATTATAATTATATCTTGATGCATTCCTTCAATCATATGGGTTAAAACCTTTGTACATGACTTCTAAACTTGAAGCCCATTCAATTGAAGTACTTTTTCCCAACAAAGAACTTATATGAATGCTTTCATACTCAAGTCCTACATGACATATCAAGTGCAATGTACTTTAAGTAAGGTTGACTTCATTCGAGTCTTAGATATGCTTATATATTTGTATTTTATGTTTCATTCAAAATTTTCTTTAATCTATGCATTTTTCTTGTTGCATCATCGAATGGAGAAAGGGTTATGTAAGGAGGAGATCACCAATTAGGGATGTCATTAATTTCTTATTCTATGCATACATATATATATAGCTATATTTGAGCTCATTGTTTCTTATGTACAATTACTTATAACACCTTTTTCTAACTACCATTTGAAGTTAAACATATTCATTTTCTCTTTCCATAAGATTTGCCTTTTTAGAATGTTTTTATTACGTGCTCAACATTTAAACTCAATCTTGTTCAGTAGGCTCAAAGACTCCACAAAGACATGGACTAGTAGAGACTTGCATCATTTAGATATGGCCTCAATCTACATAGACTCACACCACTTAGGCAACCCACTTAACCTTGCTTCACTTAGACTAGGTATTGTTATCAACAGAAATAGCATACTTAACCTCGCCTCACTTAGACTAGGTATGGTTAGACTTAGAATCAACATAGAGAACACACTTATATGATACTCTTCATCTCACTCATGAAAATATTACCAACTTAGACCTACGCCTCCTCTTAGCTCCACCTCTTTCGACTCAACCTAACCTTCCCCACATAGACCTAGCCTCCTCATCAAATTATTTAGGTCTGTAGCTTAAACTTAACCTTCCCAACCTAAATCTTGCCCTCTCATTAGTTTAATTAGGTTTATAACTTAAAAATAGCCTCACCTCTAGAATCATTAACCTAGAAATAACCATTTAAACTTTAACATGGACTCACTTGAACACACATGAACTCAGTCATGGGACATAATCTACCTAACGTAACTATTTACACATGATTAAGTTAGTATTAAACTATCCTAGGCATTTATACCAAATTTCAACCCACCTAAACTCGTGCACTTAGACTTAGGTATCAACCAAAATAGCCTCATCTTCTTTAATTTATTTTAGTAGATAAATTTTGATGAAAGTTCAAGGGAATTACATAAGAGGAAATATATAAAACCATATATTCATGAGTAATCAACTTAGGAAACAAAACAAACATAAACTTTAAAAATGTGGGAAACCTAAGAAAAGAGGGAGATACATTGAGAAATCCACAAAAAATCTCATCGAGTAAAAATAAATTTACAAGATTGAAAAAAAGACCCTAGGACATACGAGAGAAATTTTAGGTTGAGGGAATGACAAAAGTGATTCATTTGGCTATCTAGAGTGTAACATATTGGCTTATGCAATGTAGACTAGAGATTCCAACTCCAAGGTCTCTTGGGCTCTCGGGGGGTTCACTATATATATATCCTCTATATAATGTGCATTCATGGCCTATTTATAAATATCCTAATCTATGAATTTTTCTTGAATAAAACACAACCCTTTTCTACTCAATCTGTAAGTAACCCATTTATATGACACCCTTCTGTATGTAAAAAATGTATAACAATGGTGTTTTAAAAACCCCTTATTTTGAACTCGCGTTATATATACATATATTCACAAGTGACCCCCCGAGCTTGGACTTGCTCACTTAGAAGATCAAGTAAGAATCTAGAATGTTCTCATGTACTCATTAGGAGGACAACAATGCTAGCATTTTGAGAAACAAACCAATGGTTAGTTAACAATAACACAATCGAAAGATTTAGAGACGATGAACATAAGACCTATGAGAATGCATCCAAAGATTGTAAAATTATTACTAAGTTTGGCATCATCCAATTAATGGAAGAAGCTTTCAACATGTTATGTACTCTTAATGCCCAATGTAATGAATCTTTCAATCAGTTATTAGAACTCATTGTAGAAACTCATGAACAAATTATGTCTTGTAGATGTAAGGCTTTTAGTCAAAGTTGGCACATAGTGCATGTCATGCAACACAAATGAAGTACTAGTAACAAAACACAAGCAAACATCCCTGAAGCCAACAATATCATAAATGTGATCATCTCCCAGTTAGGGTAATCTAGTAATTCTATGATGAACATGTCATAAATGAAGACTTCTTGATAGTACAAGTATTGTCAAAGTCAAAATACACATAGGCAAGTCCTCACTAACAAGAGTAGGCAAAAAAATTAGAACTTGAGAGAAACCAAGCCAAGGGAGTAGAGACCTTAGTGCAAGATAGAAACTTCTTCTTGCCTTTAATGAGCAAAACTTAGAGCTCATGAAATTTATGGAAGTTGTAAAGTAGCCAAAATCTTATTGACTAAACATAAGGTTCTTACACTATGTTGTTGATGACCTACCATTAGAGTATCCTAGGCCTAATGGAATGTACATTTATTGCAATTGCTTTGGCCATGATGCTACCTAATGTTGAGCTCATAGAAGGCTCCACATACAATGTTGGATCCCATCCACCAAATAGAGACTCTTCTCGCCCAAGACATCTAAAACTTTCCTTGCAAGCCCCACCTAACAAAGGACCTATAGCTTTAAGGGTTGAGCTCAATCCATTTGGCATCCCAAAATCCCTAGGTTTAATCAAAACATACCCTCCTTATGATAGCCATATACACACTGTTAAAGATTTCGACAATGTGGAGTACTATACTTAGGGAATGCACCTCAAAATGGACTTATTTATTCCATTTTTAAAAAATATTGCAACTTCCTTATGAAAAGGTGTTCGTTTTATTGCAATTCCTAGGTACAAAAGGCACTTACTTATTATACTTTTGAAAAGAATACTAAATTTCTTTCAAAAAAATATACATTTAATTAACTTGTAATATCTAAGTAAAGGGAAAATATAATTATAATTTGAATGCATGTGACATGAATGGCTTACACTTGACCTTACCATCAAGCTTACCTAGTGTCATGATAATCAGAGCTTTTAGTAAAGGAAGTCTTTTTTACCACCAAGGAAAAGGCAAGAAGATGGCCTCAAAATCAACTACGAACCCTAGTGAGGATAGTAAAAGATTTGTTAAAGAATTGCTAAAGGATGAATGGAAGAAAAGAAATCCACCCAACACAACTTCTTCTAGTAAGGATAAGGAGAAAACCACAGCTGCCCAAAACCAAACAATACACAATTCTATCCAGAAGATTCAAGTAATGAAGACCTTAGAACTATTGGAATCAATGAAAGTTAATTTCCAACCATGTGTTGAAAGATATGACAAATGATGTATGTTCTAGGAAGAGATGCACTATATCCCATAAGCACAATGAGGACAGTGGAACAACCTAAAGGCTACATAAGCATGTACTTGATTCTTATTTTAAAAGAAATGCTATTGTAATTTGTCCTTTCAATCATTGTCATGACCTACTCAAGATTGTGTTTATGAGTCTAAGCACTTAATCTTGGAACCTAATTCACTTGAGAAATAGTCATTGTCTCTTGTCTCTGTCATCATGGTTCATGTCTATGTATTCTATCCTCCATAGCTAAACCATGCTCAAGATCTGTGCTACTTAACATGGTATCAAAGCCATGGGGAGCATGGTTCCATCTCAATATCTACATCTTCAACTCTCCTCAACCTTAGTCGATCAGTTTTAGCTCATGACCTCATCTCTCACTTCATTTTCACACACTCTCTCGTGTCTACCATAGCCAACACCTACCTGCCTACATTAAAGGAATTGGATCTCTTAAATCATGGTGTCATGCCGCACGTGGACACATTGTGAAAAACTCTAAAGTTCATCATCATTCAACTTTTTTATTGATCTAGAGAGTCAATGCCATATTAGTATCAGTGTCCATAGTGTGGATGGTTTAAAAATACTAGATTTTTGGACAAATTTTAGTCTATTTTCGATATTTTAGATATTATTTCTTGTAAATATTCAAAAGCTATAGACAACTTCTAGAATAGGATGACATGTAAAAAAAGTAAGTGGCTTTCAACCATTTTTGGGGGTTTTTATGCAAAAAGAAGGATTGGTGAACCCGTGCGATGCATGATCGCAGTTTACAAGCAACAAACAACACTCCAAATTGGGAGAAGAAGAAGGAGTGATTTAGGAGAATTGTGACAAGGTGTCTAGTATTTTACACCCCTTTGGAGCCAATGGAAACATCAGATTGGCAGTCTGAGCGGCAAAGAGGAAGCTATTGTTTTATGCATGTTTTTTGTCTACAAGAGATTTATCTTCTCAGGATGCAGAAATAAATTGAAAAGCTTCACCTCTATGAGTATTCTTCTACATCTTCTATTTCTTTGAACCCCTTCTCTTCCGTCTACTCCTCTCCTTGAATCTCCCTTCACCCTACTGTCTCTTACCCCCGTGGTAGACTTTCAACCCCAAACACTTCAACAATGGCATATATCACTGAGATTTCTTTTGAAAACTTCTATCTCTGCTCTTAAAGCTTCTCCCTCTATTACATCACAGTGGAACATTGGCCTTCCTCTTGCCCATCATTGCAAGGATTTGTAGTCACTGGCTAGATTGCACCAGTTCAAGGTCCTACAGTCATCACTGTGTATGCAGTGCATATGCAGGCCGCCATCATTCACCCTATGATCATAGGGATTTTGAACCTCCATATAGAAGCTCTCTCCCCATAAAATATTTCCTTGAATGATCACTTCTACATGATGCTATAAGGAAAATACCAATCGCATGCAAAACCCAAATGGAGAAACCCATAGCTAGTTTCACTCAAGCTCTTATAAGTCTTCATTTCTCGAGTCTGAGTGATTTTCAGAAATGCATGTTGACATGATGTGTAATTGATCTTAAAATCACAAGCAAGGTGTACCAACGAGTAGTGGGCTCTTGGTTGTGGTAGTTGAAGTTGTAATGGTTGGCCACCAGAGGATTAGGCACCAACTAGGTGGGTGATCCTAAGATCATTGCTCAATTAAGTAGACTCTCACGTCTTGGATAATGGTTTTTCCCAACAAGTCCTTATAGTATGCCCTAAGCAACTACAACAAAATGGAGCATGTGCACTCATCCTTCATTGCGAAAGAAAGAGGTAATTTGTTTTATCTTATTAAAAATTCATAATAGAATATCTAAAGGATTGACACATCAAGTCAGTAAGGAGGAGAAGATTCAACATCAACATCAAGCTTCAAGCATAGTATCTCTTGATACTCAAATAGTATTGATTGACACTAATGCTCTTGTATCCTTTGACACAATTAGTTTCAGCTCTCTTATTGGCCATTGTAAAAGTATCTCATAAACTACTAATAAGACCTCCTTCTCCTGAAATTTCTAAACTTGAACAAAGAGAAAAACTTAATGGTGAAGACTTTCATGCCTACAAGGAAAAGACCATGTACCACCTCATGAGGAAAGACCTCTCAAATCTCTTTGAAGATGCTACACGTGTGATGTAGATGCCAGGAAAGAAGATTCAAAAAGTGTGATCATCGTAGTGGCTCCACAAAAAAACAAAAAATGGAAGAGGATGAATAACAAGGCTCTAGGCATCATTGCTTGGGGACTAAGTGATGATGTGTTGCATCATATCCTTGGCATCAAAGATGCTAAAACGGCTTGGGAGAAACTTGATGATTTTTTTGTGACTAAAGCTTAAAATCCAAGGTAAAATTACTCATGCAATTCTACAATCTAGATGCAAAAGATAGTTCTTCTATAACCTTGCACACTAATAAGTTTAAGAGTTTAAAAACTCAACTTGCAACTCTCAAGAAGAACATTAATGAAGATGAAGCCATAAAAAGTTTGCAAGAAAGTGTAAACGAAGAGCCTTATGAGAACCTTGTATCTACCTTAAGACATTGAGCATTCTCTACTTGGTGAAGAAACTAAACATAAAAACAAAGATGTCAAGGGAGCTGTCTGAACAAAGAGAGACAATATGTTATACACCAAAGGAAATTATGGAGCAAATGATTGAGGCCAAGAATCCAACTTCGACAACAAAGATTGGGTCACATGTCATTATTGTGGTAATACTAGCCACATGGCAAGTGAATGTTTCCACAGGAAAAAAGCGCAACATATGTAGAATGATAACCATCAAAATCAGTTCATGAATGAAGAATATACTTCCGCTATCAACAACTTTGACAGATTTTTTTAAATAATTTTTCATTGTATCTTTCCCATAGTGGATTTATTTTCCCTTGGTGAATGTTGTTTTGCATAAGCTCTTGCCAAATATGTACAATTTCAAGCTCTAACTTGACTAGGCTGCCTATGCACTAGTCTCTCAGGCCATGTCATCGTGTAGGAGGGGCAAAAGCTAGCAAGTGTAGGAACTCATCATTTGAGGGGGGGTGTTAAAAGATATGACAAATTATGTATGCTCTAAGAAGAGATGCTATGTATCTCATGAGCATACATAATTTGTCATATCTAGGACTTACTATACATAGGCTATGAAAATAAACACTGGTGCCTGAGAGAATAAGGAGCTAAAAATAATTATCAAATCAATATTCTCAAGATGTCTACACACATGACTACTTATAGTCAATCTAAGGATTTGAACAAGAAGTCATCTTGAAATCTTTATACTGCAAAATTCACCAAATTCATGCTTTCTACTACCAAATTATGAGTTGTTTTTACAATAATTACCAAGGTGTGGTCTTCTTGACCAAAATCTCTAGCAAACTCAAAGCCTAAATTGGTCATGAGATATATCATGGAAATGGTAAAAGAGATGGAACAAAGGAGAATCAACTAGTAACTAAATTCCATATGGAAACTCATATGGAATATATAATGCCCTTACTTGCTTGATTGTACATGCAAGCTCACATTGGTATTCTAGCTGAGGAGCATGAATAGCTTCTAACATTCACTTGTTTGCAATTATTACCCACTAAATATGGAGGATTTTTCAAAGCTTATCCCCAAAGCTATAGCCAAAAATCTACAATCGATACCCTCTTTCTATACTCAACCCTACCAGAAGAGCTTAAAGGAGATACAAGAGGTCCAAAGAAAACTAGAATGACAAAATATGTTGAAATAGGAGTTGTATACCATCAAAACTCATCTAAGGACTATTGCACAGCTTCAATAGCTATTAAAATTTCCATATGGGACCCAAGCTATGTAGCTCCCATGACCCTATGAGTATTGGCAATGGTGTGAGACTTTCCATTAACTAAACTACTCCAACATCCTTTGCTTGACAAGAAATCATGAAGTCTTACACTTTGCTAATTGAGTGTGTCAAAATAATATGATCCAAGACATGATAGTTTATATAATATTCCTATCCATACCACCAAATCTTCTTGAAAATTTTATAGCTCTTCAATACAATCCAAAAATTTATCAATGTCTTATTCCATGACTCAGTGACACTATATTATAAACCCTAGATTATTCACTTGTACATAAATAAAAAATCATTTTAGAGTGTTTATAAACAAGTTTAAAACATAAAATCCATGCACACAACAAGACCCTACCACTACAATGTTCAAAAGAATCGCTTATTGTGCAAGGGAGATACCAATTACAAGCTAAAGTCATAAAAAGCGGAAATTGTAGTCCATTGTTTTGAAGTTTAAACTAGAGCCAATTTCGTGTAGCTCTCAAAGTTTCATCAAAGTGAATGCACGATACAACTGAAAACGCATTAGGCTTGGAGAACACATATAGAGTGGAAAAACCCCTCGAAGATCTCAAGGTGCATAAATGACATAAGGAGATAAAACCACTGTCTAGCCTAAACAATCTTCAACAAGCTTCTTCAAGCAAGACACATATTGGCTATTAACTTCAATTATAGCCGACTTCCTAAAAGAAAAAAGCAACTATCTTTATCTAGAACTTTGACCACAATTCTCAAATTGTGGTTTGCAATTGCATCGATACATGTCAAATCATATTATAGTCCAGAGGTCACATCTTTTCTCATTAGGATATTAGAAAAACTAGTGCATGTTGAGTGTGTTTAGTATTTGGTATCTTTGGAACCTTAGAAAGAAGAAAATCCTCCATTTATATTGTGTGGCTCTTTCTAATAGTAATAAAATCCTTTGAGGTACATGCATGCACTTTTATGTCTTTTTGTCTTGATTTTTCACTCTTCAATTTAAAGGATGTATCCTTGTAACTTTCTACAAAGTCTCATTTTGAACCATCTGCTATTGTGGATATATTTTTATATGCCTCCCCCCGATGCCTTGAGGTGCCCCTAATGGCCTCTAATAGATCTTTTCTCTAGAACGTTTGATATAAGCATGTATGGAGATGCAACCCCCCAGAACATGCTTGGCAAAAGTGACCTAATTTACCTCCCTTGCCTCTCTCTCTCTCTCTCTCTCTCCCTCTCATATCATAAGTGAAATATCCAATATCGTTGTTTAGTGTAGGTGGCATATTCTCATTACAATTGATCCCTTATCAAGTTGACCCAATATATACAAACAATTCCCCACCATATATGAATATAGTATTTATAAATAAACTCCTTTGTTACGTCTTACTACCTTCCATACATGATGTTTCACTTTTCTACTAAAAAATGACATCTTGTTGTTGGTTTTGTGTATTACAAGTTGAGGCACTTCCTATCTCATGCTTAGTGCTTTGTGTAAGGATTGACTGGGCAAGCCTATTTGTGGGCACATAGGATTGCATGGGTGGGAGAGCGTGTTGTGCCACATGGTAGCCATTGTGGAAGGTTTTGTAGAATGGACTAAGCATGCACCACATGGGCCCCCATAAACCTTCCATTAGTATATACTAGGCTCTTTCCTCCTAGTTTCCTCTTGGTGCAAAGCTTAAGTTTAGTACTTCAAACCAAACTTTGAAATATCAATATTACTAGTGGTTAACACATTTCTCATGGTGATTTATGCCCGTGTTCTATTGGCATTTCACTTTCATGCATGCTTCACTTCTTAATGGCCTCCTTGATATCATCAAAATGCCTTCTATCTCATCTTTCTTGTATAGCTACCAACAATCTCTTTGATTCAAGGTCTTGCTGTTCAATACTTGGGCGACCTTTTTAGCTTGGAGTCAATGGAATCAGCTTAGATGCCCAACTTTTCAACTCAAACACTTAGAAGATCATTATTATGCAACTTCTCTATGTGTTTCCCACTTTCTAAATGCTAGGTCTAAATGGTATGAAGTCTCACCAAACCCATTACAACAATGGATTGGCTAGTAAAGAGGCTGAGATGGAATTAGCTTGAGTGCCCAACTTTTCAACTCAAATACTTACATAATTACTATGTCGCTTCTCCATCATGTTTCCTAATCCCTAAATGATAACTCTAAATGGTATCAACTCTTTACCATTATATCATGAATTGGCTATTGGTGGAATAGATTTCGAGCTCAGCCTCTTTAGAAGCCAATCCACTATATAATGGTAAGGGGTGTGTGTGTGTGTGTGTGTGTGTGTGTGTGTGTGTGTGTGTGTGTGTGTGTGTGTGTGTGTGTGTGTGTGTGTGTGTGTGTGTGTGTGTGTGTGTGTGTGTGTGTGTGTGTGTGTGTGTGTGTGTGTGTGTGTGTGTGTGTGTGTGTGTGTGTGTGTGTGTGTGTGTGTGTGTGTGTGTGTGTGTGTGTGTGTGTGTGTGTGTGTGTGTGAGGGATCACAACCAACCTACAACATTCCAAATTGAATGCACTCATTTGCATAAAGAGTACAAGAAATGTGGGTATACCATGTTCTACATAAAGTAACATGCTAGCATAATCAATGTTTTGCTTCTTGATGAGAAGAAATATGCATCTATTTATGAGTTCATGTGTATATATGCTCCTTTACATTCATGAAGCATGAATACATCAAAGTTTTAACCCATAAAATCAATAATATATTATTTCAAGTGGAAGTCTCATGTGATAGAAACATGTATATAACAAATGTAAAATGAATATCATGTTTGCACAATGCTTGAATCCAAAAGGAACGATGCAAATGAATACAATTTTAACTTACAATTTTCATGAAAGTTATGCTATTTGAAATGGTGTGTCAAGTGTACAACATTGCTATTGTATCGAATTTCCATACGACATGCATGGCACCAAGTTTGTCAAAGCCACCTTGGCACCAGGCTTGCCCATGTGCTATCCAAGCTACCACTACCATATTGCCCAAAGCTAATAGGACCATTCAATGCAAGAAAAGCCATGATGCCCTTCTATTTTTGTGCCTAACATTGCTCTTCTTCTTCTTCTTGCATGTTGCCATCCTCTACCCTAGGCTTGGTATTAAGCGTGAGATCCAATTGACCCATGACATAAAAGATGAATATCATGATATGGGGACATGGTAAGGTGTATTCCAACTAAGCACAACTCCAACCTCCATGGTTTTAACCACCATCCCTCCAAGCAGTTGCTGCAAAATCCTTTTTGATTATTTCTTTTGCCATACTACATTTTCTCTCTATGTGATTTCTGATATATATAAAATTTATATTTTTAATTATAAATACATTTTATATGAAAATTTTAACACATTTATATTAGAAATGTATATTATAAGTAAAACTAAAAATATTATTTGAATATAAATAATATAATATATACTACATTAAATTTAATAAACCAATGCAATATCATTACTTATATATATAATTAATTTATCCTAAATAAGTATATCTAATTATAATATATAAATGCTAATTTTATTAAACAAATATATACACATTAATTTTATAAAAATGACTATGTATAATTGTAATATATTAATGTTAGTTTTATTTAATGATAAATGAATATATATAATCATTTATATATACACATTATATAAATGTATATTACTATATGTAAATGCATTTATATTTATTTCATTATGAATGCATTTATATTGTAAATGTATATTATCGATGAACTAAAATGAATATGATAAAGGCATTTTATATTCATTTTGTAATATTATAAATGTTTATTAAGATACATACAATTTACTCTTATAAAAAACATGATACGTTTATGATTAACATGATTGGAATAAGCATAAAATTTTATGTTTACAATCCATATGTCACATTATCTATAGTATTCATCACGTGGGCAAGTGTGAGCAATTAGGTGTCGGTAAATAATTGTGATTTGCGGGGGTTGCAAGACACTGACACGTGGCAAGCATGGGAAGGGGCAAGAGTGTGCCACATGGCACCCACCCCGCACATTCTATGCATACTAGTAAAAGATAGAAGGAATGAACCCCTTCTATGTATTTCATGCACTACTTTGGATCTTGATGGCATCCTAATGTTGGCTTTAGGTTAATGACAATATTGAATCTTCAGTATAGCAATGTTGAAATGCTAGGGTTAGCTAAGATAACATGCTTGTAATGTTGAAGTGCTAGGATTAGCTAAGATAACATGCTTGCAACTAAGTGTTTCTAAGAAATACGAGGTCAAAGAAAACATCCTAGGCAAATGTGCATCGGCCAGGATAACTCTAACCATTAGAAACTGTAGCAAATGATGGCAATATATGTCAACTCCAATCGAATGGAGGTTGGACGTCACAAGATTGTGCAATCTTCTTACGATGTGCATGGGTCATAGCTCTCAATGAAAAAGGCGAAGATCTCTCTCTCTCTCTCTCTCTCTCTCTCTATAGCTCGTCTGATGCCATTTAAGTTTGTTTTGACAAAAGCGCCTTAAAAGTTGAATAATTCATGAGCTACTTCAGAGTCCAATCATCATATCCATATAAAGAGATCATGAACGCCAAATCGTGCGCGCAAGCAATCCTGTGGCCTTTCTTTTTATCTTCCATTAAAAGCCCGAAAAGCTGCAGCTTGTCTTCTCCAACCCACGTCATAACACCATACAAAACAAAAGCCATTCACTACAGCGCCATACGCCTTGCCTTCTCCTCCTGAGTCCTCGGTGCGCCTGGAAAAATCTGCGAGCCGATTAAGGCTCTCTATCATTGTCTCTCCATATATATTGCGATGAATGAGAAAAGTTCTCTCGAATCTCCACGACACCGATACTCATCCAAACGGCCTGCCTGTAGTCGAGATGCATACCGAACGTCCCCCAATCGACAGGTACAGCAATTATTGAACACAATTTACATAGTTTAACAGAGTAGGAGACTACTATTTTGTATTGCATACTCTAATCCGAAAGGGATTCTACCTCAAGGAAGTTATTATATGTATATCCTCTACATCACATGCATTCAAAGCTTATTATCTACAAATTTTTCTTGAATAAAATATAATATTGTTTTATTCAATTTGTAAATAGCGCTTTCACATTACACCTTTCTATATGTAAAAAATAGTATTTTAAAAATACCTTATTTTGAACCCACGTGATGTACACATATATTCATGAGTAACTTACCCGAGGATTCTACTCAATAAATGAGATCTCAAAGTAACTTTCCTTATAAGAGAAACAACTAGACAAAGGTGGAAGAGAAAGTCAATGTACATAAAGGATAAGAAGACTTCCATTTTGTTAGCTATTTTAGAAAGACGAAAATTTTTTCCCCATAATGATCCGTGACCTTGTGTAACACTCATTTCGAGAGCCTTCTAAGAGACTTGTCCAAAAATTCCATGTATTGTACCAAACATTATGGCTTTCATAGAGCCAAGCCCAAAAAGGACTGATTTGAGAGGTGGTTGGGGTGCTTTTTATCAAATCTTTGTGGGCATTTGATTTGAGTTTGATAGATTGTTGCTGCTTCTCATCAATCTTTGTGAATAGTCGTTTTTTATATCTAAAATTTCAAAACTAATTCTATGTTATATGGAACAGTGAATTTGTGCAAACCTTATACCCTGTTGTGACTTCTCATAAGTCAAGACCCCAAATTTGTTTGTGCAAACCTCATACCACATTGTAACTCCTCTTTGGTCAAGAATCCAACTAGATAATGAGATTAAATACTCAAATCTCAATACTCTTCCTTGTCAAAGATACAATATCAAGCTACAAGCAAGTGCCCATGATGTCTCATGCATTGGAGCATTGCCATTTTGTGTATATGTTTGTGGTGAAGTGCTTAGTAAGTACCTAAACACATATTTTAATATGGATTTGATGAATAATTTCATGTTACCATGGCTCAAGTATAAAATGATGAATAAAAATCATACTTTCTCTCCTCATTACTACCTCTATTCCTTACAAGTGGTATAAGGCATTTGCCTTTCATCCATTTCTTCTTTATTTCTCTTATAGTCACATCTCATTCTTAGTTTTAATTTTTGAAAATCTAAAAACAAAGTTGTGGAGAGCACCATGGATATTACGTTTATGGTTAGTGGAATTTCAACATTTAATCAAGGAATAGTCTAGAGTGATTTGGAGTAAGGATGCTAAAAGATGAAGGAAGATGGTCATATTCAATAGTTCTTGCCCTAGTTTTGGTAATTTTTATGTACTAATTCTAACGAAAGAAGACCATGTGAACTTGGAAGACCCATTAATTATCACTTCTTTTGAAGATTTGCTTTTTCTTCCCTCTGTTTAAGCTTACATCAAGATTCTAGACTCCATATCCCACTCCCTTTTCATCTTCTCTAGGATTTGACTGCATAGAAGGCTTCTCCATGTTGTAAGAAAAAAATATAGCAACATGTAAAAGTGAACAATGATGTGAGAATGATAGCCCAAATTTTGCATTACAATCATTTATTAATCTTCACGGAGAGCACTTAAAATTTATTCCTACTGCTTTTCACGAGCCTTGCTAAGCTTCTATGCTTCCCTTTCTTACCTCCCAATTTTATCAATAAAGCCTAAACTTAGCCATGGCAACCATTAAAGCTTGAATAGGATAGCTTTCAAGTTTCTTGAAAACTAGTGCAATTTTTTCATCTTGGGCCTTATTGCAACAAGATCCTTCAAGATAGAAGCAAGATGTTATTGATCAAAACAATCAGCAATTTACACTAATCAAGTACCTTGGTATTCGAATATTATTGATCAAGATGTTATTGATCAAAACAATCAGCAATTTACACTAATCAAGTACCTTGGTATTCGAATATCTCTTCAAAGTAGGTAAGTCACTCTATGCAACACTACATTGTTAGATTATATGCTAGTACTAATCACTCATACAAAGCAGTCTATGTGATATTTGGATTTATGCAAGACTATAGTTTTCACTCAAACATTTTTTATTGATACTTTTGGTTCATACCTTTCAATATAGATATTAATTACAATTTTTAGTTATATAATGATTGCATATTAGGACAACTTTTTTTAGGCTCAAAAATTAGTATATATCCTTATTTGGTATGTCACAATCAAATCTTAACTTACCTATTTAACAATATCGATTTCGGCATGTGATCTTTCCAAAATGGCCACAATAATCAAATTTCCATAGCTCCATTTAATAGTTTTTATGCGAGTGTGTCTAATAAGTCCACATAATTGTGATAGGGAATAATTGGAAAGTTTAAAGCTTTGGTGAATTTATTAAGGGATACTATGCTATAAATTAATGCATATAGACCTTAAGAGGATGCTAAAATATCCAAGAAGTGTTTGATGACTCAATGCAACATTGTGCAAACATTTGACAAGGCATGCCACACTAGAATTAGACAAATTAGTTCAATGAACCCAAAAAAGCAATCTATGTGATATTTGGATATGTAGAAGACTATAGTTTTCACTCAAAGATTTTGATTGATACCTTTGGTTCATACCTTTCAATCTAGGTATTAATTAGAACATTTAGTCATATAATGATTGCGTAGAACAACTTGTTGTACAACTGAAAAATTATTGTATATCCTTATTTGGTATGTCACTGTTAGAGCTTAACTTACCTATTTAACAACATCCATTTTGGTCAATGATCTTTCGAAAATGGCAAATAATCAAATTTTCATAGCTCCATCTAATAGCTTTTGTGAGAGGGGTTCTTATAAGTCCACATAACTATGATAGGGAATAATTGGAAAGAGCAAAGCCTTGGTGAATCTATTCAGAGATATCATGCTACAAATTAATGCAAATAGACCTAAAGGGGATGCTCAATTCCAAGAAGAGTTTCAGGGACTTAATGCAACGTTGTGCAAACATGAAACAAGGCACAATAATCGAATTAGACAAATTAGTACAAATTGGAACCCAAAAAAAGGGTGCAATGGACAACATGGTAAAGTGTAATGATCACATTACCATCTCATGTAATTAGGCATTGAATCCACAAATGAAAGACAAGGAAAGAGAAAGATTTCACAAGAATTGATGGTAGTGTTAAGTCACTTAAACCAACAAGAAAATACTAAAGGGTTGCAAAAACTACTATAGGTAAGTCTGCAAGTTCTATTAGGGATTTATGGAGAAATAGCAAATAGATTATTCAATATTGTAAAGGCAACAAGCCCAACACATGTGGATATTGATAGGCTGCCTGTTAGATGGATTCGCATATCTATACTTAGCATATGAGTGGTCAATATGAGTCTCACATCACCATTGACTCATCACCTATTATATTTGATTAGTTACACATACTTATAGCTATCACAGTTATAATGCTATTTGATTATGATATTCACCTCTCTACAGTGTTTGACTTAGTAGACTACTTTTCCTTATGTTGTTTTTTATCTACACTTCATGACCATTGTATTGAGTTTGAAATAACAAAGAAAAACCAACACTAAAATGTTTGAGCCTTTGTCTCTCTTGTTATATTCTTGAATGAGCTTCTCCTCACATGTATTGTGTGTGCTCAATGAAGCAGTTTGAGCAAGTCACTACAAGAAATCATAGGTGTTAGTAAGAAGGCCTATAATATTGGTGTATTCCTTGTGTGACACATGCTTAAAAAATCCCATGTGTGATGCCAAATACCATCTTATAAAGGACCTTCTTTTAACCATGCTTATGCAATGTCTTTTGTGATGGGGTTAGCAGCATTCAGAAACTATAGTGCATCCTATAAGAGATGGCTTTGTTATGCTTCTTATAAAAGTGACATCCCAAATTACAAGTTTCTTCATGATGTCCTCCTACTTATTTCATTTTCTCTATTATCGACCTATGATGATGTCACTTTTGTTGTTGTGACTTGCTTAAGCATACAACTACCATAATTTTGTCATGCAGGTATTTCTACAATGCAAGTTAATACGATTATGTAGAATGGTTTAGGTGCGTAAAGGTTATTTTCTAGTCATCCATTATTAAGATGAATGGAAAATGTAAAAATTAATGAGACTACATATAAATCTCTTGTCAAGTGGGATGTGTATAATTGTAAATTGTATGGAAATGTACTTAATTAGTGCTGGTTATACCAAGTTTCATAGCATTAGCAACTGAATGAGTAAGGAGAGAATACATCTAGGAGCAAGAATAGTAAGGTAGTCACCCTACCAAGTGAAATTATGGTGGTGTATCAGCTGGATGCATAATTTACCATTATATTGAGCACCTTCGAGCATATATGGATAGCTAACTCTCTATTTCTATGTTCACTAGCATTGATCAAGGATTTATTCCACTTGTGATGGCTTTCTCAAAAGAAGAGTTGAATTGATATTCAAAGATTCAACAAGATCAAGGTGAAATGTACTATATGTGCTACCTTAGAGGAGTTTTTTTTAAAAAAGTAAAATCATGGAGAGAGAGAGAAAGAGAGAGACAAATAGATAGACCAAGAAAGAGAAGATGAGAGAGGGATACACAAAGACACACATGAAATGTGTGTGTTTGATGGTCTCCAAAGAAACCCTTAGATAAATAGGCAATATAGTCAAGCCATGGCGTTAATTAGCAAAAAATTATATTATAAAACTTCTAATGCACTCTTCAATTTTATTAATGCATTGATAAAATGTTTAATATTCACTAATTATTACTTCTGCCCTTAACATAATTTTACAAATGATGTACCCTCTAATAAGTTCCATTAACCACAAATTTTTTGCATAATACTCTACTTAGAAAATAAACTATAATCTCTTCTCAAAATTTTGGTAAATTCCTTCCTCAGCTCAACTTATTAATTTTTCTTTATTTCTATCCAAAAACATAAAAATACTCATAATAATTACTCTTAGATCCAAAAAGTAAAATCCCCTTAAAAACTTACCTTCCATATTAGATTCATCTTACATTTCAACATTCATAATTAAATAACCTTATTTTTTCTTAATATTCACTAATTAGGCAATTAAAAACACTCAAAAGCTGCTATTTCAAGCCTTAAAAACTAGATATCTTCAAATCTAGAGATCCATAGTGCTTAAATTTTTATAGGTAAATTTCCCCAATCATGTTTTAATTATTTTTTAATAGTTCATCATTAGTATCTTTCTAATTTTCTTAATTATCACTAATTATGACAAAAAGTTGTCATTTTAATGACTAAAATGCTTATCTCTCGATAAATTCCTTATTTGAAGGTGAGATTACATTATATGATCTAACTTCTTTTCAATTTATGTTTCATAAAAATTTCTCAAATATCTTGATATCCACTAAAATTAGAGCCTAAAAATATATTTTTAAATCTATTTTTCACAATTTATTTTTATTTTTATTCATATGATGTAATAATTGAACTCCATTTTACCAATTTAAAACTCAGAGGTCAAAATAACAATGCTTTTAATACCAATTTCATTTAAACTATCCATTTCACTTTATTTTTTATTAGAAACAAAGTACTTAGTTAATAGAAGAAATTGTTTTTTTTTGCCATATTTGATAAGTTAAAGCTTGCTTCTCCTCTTCCTTTAGACTTAGAAATCTCAAAACTTTGTAATCTTCTTCGTTCTTCACTAATATATGCTAATTTGTCTTGAATCTTGCTGAAAGTATCTCTCTCGACACTATGAAATAGTTTTCAAGACCAAAATGAGATGAAAGAGGAGAGGAGTGGTCATTTGCTACTCATAAATGAGAAAATCATTAACATTTACTGCATCAACTCATCAACATCCTCCTTCCATGATGGTGCTCATTTTTTGTGAGTTTTCTCCCTCTCTTGCTTAACCTCCCATTAACAAGACAATTTCCACTCAAGTTGGATTATCCCTCTCTTCAAATTTTACAAGTTTCACATTTAAACTAATTCCTCTTGGCACCCTACTACATCTCCCTGTATCTACCTTCTACCACTTACTACTTTTCTACTCCCTAAAATTATGAGTCTAAAATATCCAAACTCTCTCCACTTCTAACTCTATCTTAGCATTATCAAATACAACTTCACAATCTAATTTATTATTACATTTTATGAAAAATATTTCATGCCATTGCAACTTTTTTGCACGAATTGTGATTACTCCTAACAATTGATTTTAGGTCCCTCATGGGACTTGATAGATGGTCTGATGTGTGATCAGCCCACTCAGGGAAGTTACTTTATATATATAATGTACATCACGTGCGTTCAAGGCCTATTTATAAATATCCTTATCTGTGAAATTTTCTTGAATATAACATAACCATTTTCTATTCAATCAGTAAATAACTCCTTTATATTACACCCTTTTGTATGTTAAAAATATATAAAAATGGTATTTTAAAAATACCTTATTTTTAACCCACGTGATGCACACATATTTTCATGAGTTACTTACCCAAGTCGGCCCAATGGTTAGCTTGAGTCTCTTTCAAGGGTAAGCAGTCGATGGTTGGTAATTTTAGTCACTCCTGGACTATTAGGTAAAAGTTTTGAGTACAAAAACTCTATGTTCTCATCTACAGTTCTAAGTCCAACTTGGAGTACTCGATAGCTAGAAATTGGCCTTATTGGTTCTAGAATGGTTAAAAATGGTTAAATTTTTTCTCTAAACAACTCGAGTCCAAGTCCCAAACTCAGCCATTCAAGTGGGCTCTTAAGAAAAATGACCGTCGGATTGGACTCGAATGAGGGGTGCTCGTCCGGGTGTCCGAGTCAGTCATTCTCCGAGCACACAGCCAAGATCCACAGACCACTTATTGCTTCAAGCATTTCAAGTCGAGAGCTATGGCTACCTCTCACATAGCTGTGCACATTCTCCCACACACAAATGTAGTGAGCTTACCTTTGAACCTAATTGAGTTGCCTCCTCCCACGAATATGTCGATAGCTCCAAGATCCAAGCTCGATCCAAGTTGCACTTTCAAGCAAGCTCCATCTCCAAGCTCCAAGCTTCCAACTCCATAGCCATATGTGGGAAGGGAGGAGAGACGAAGATGATGATGAAGAGAGGAGAAGAAGAGCTTCTCCATGGTCCCTCATTCTCTCACACATACACTCTCCCTCTCCCACACTCTCACTCTCCCTCTCTCATACTACACAATAATGAAACAAGAGCAAGAAGTAAGAAGAAAACAAGTTTGGCCACACACCAAGAATAAGCTTCTTCATTCACTTTCTAACTTTTATGCATGCCCTATCTCTTCCTTGGGTGGCCATCCCCCTTTTTGATTTGGTTGATGTAGTTTGGGTTATGATTCAAGTAGCACTTACAGAGAGGAGGATGGCCAATATTTGATAGAACTTGTCGAAGCCATACTAACTCTCAAGGTGCTAAAGATGCAGCTACATATTCAGCCTCTGTAGGGAAACAACAACACAACGTTGTTTCCTTGCTAGTCCAAGAAAAAAGACAACCATTAATAAGGAAACAATTCACTTGTAGAATGCATACATATGTGAGAGCTTGCCTAATTTGCATATGTATAACCCAAAAGTTGAAGTGAATGCAGACAAACAGAGTTTTGTTGGTACCAATAAACCAACCCAAAATCTTTAGTGCCTTTCAAATACTTCAAAACTCATTAGTTACAGTCCAATGTTTAAGGCATGGAGAACTAAGATGTCTAAGAAAATTTGTAGAAAAAAAAATGTCAGGGCAAGAATTTAAGACAACAAATTAAAGACATCCGATAACCTTAGCATAAGGTTGATGTATTGCTAATTGACCATCATTCTACAAAAAGTGAGAGGTTTTTATAGAGCTCACATGACAAGGAGTAGCAGTAGGATGTGTAGAACCCAAAACAAACTTCTGAATAATATCTTCAATGAAATTTATTTGAGGTAGTAATAAAACATCCTTTTCTTGATAGCATTGAATATGAATACCAAGACATGGGTGTATGTCTCCAAGATCCACCATGTCAAATGCAGAAAAAAAAATCTTCTTTACTTATTAAAGGAAGTTGAGATTGTTAGAAATAAATATGGTGTCATCCACATATAGATCAAGGATAACAAAACTATTATTGCAATACTTGACATATAAGCTAGGATCTAAAGAACAAGAGATAAAACCTTATTTTGCAAGGAAGAGATCAATCTTTTGATACCAAGCTCGTAAAGATTATTTGAGACCATAGAGTGCCAGATGAAGTCTGCAAGCAAGATTTTCCTTATGTTTGACTAGGAATCACTTTGTTTTACTCTATGCATATTCCTTCCTTTAAATCGCCATTAAAAAAAGTAGTTTTCACATCCATTTAGTGAACCTCCAAGTCAAACTCAACAACAAAAACTAACAAGACTTGAATACCAGTAATACAAACAACAAGTGAGAAGTTTCTTGATAATAAACTCTTGAAATTTGTGAGAAACCTTTGCCCACTAGCCTTGCTTTGAATTTATCAAATGTTTTATCTATGTTTGTTTTAGTCCTTTAAACCCACTTGCATTTAATAACAGTGCGTCTAGCTAGAAACTTAGTTAGAACCCATGTACCTTTAGCAAGAAGAGATTCATACTCAGCTTCAATAGCCTCCTACCATTTTTCCTTTTATGGGGATGCCATGGCATCACTATAAGAGACAAGGTCTTCACAAATATTGAGAGTATTCTAAAGAATCTTAGCATCATAAACATAATAAGTACCATGCTCATTATCAATTGGAAGATCAAGACCAAGGTCATCATCAGCAATAATAGGTGTAGGTTGAGAATCTTAATTTGCTGTATCATCAGCATCCTCTAGTGACCACGTCCTCCCATCATCCTCTTGAGACCATGCGCTACCCATAATTTGCTCATTGAAATTATGACTTATGATTACCTTCTTGGAGGATGGATCATAAAACTTGTATCCCTTAGAAAAATTTGAATATCCAATGAAAATAACATTCAAACTAGAAGGATCAAGTTTTCTACGAGTCTCTTTGGGTACACGAATATAAGCAATACATCCAAAGGTTCAAAAATGTGAAATAGAAGGAGTTCCACATGTCCAAGTAGTAATCGATATTTTACCAAAAGGAGTAGTCGTAGGAAGATGATTTTGACCAAATACTACTGTTAAAACTACTTTAGCCCGAAACATTGAGATAAGCTAGAATGAATGAGCATACATTGCATGGCATTGAGAATAGCCTTTTTTTTGCATTCACCAATACCATTATGTTGAGAAGATTAGGGAACAATATATTCATGATGAATACCATGATTATTACAATAATCATCAAAATCATTTGAAATGTATTCTCCACCAATATCACTACAAAGTTTCTTTATGCGACGACCAGTATGAAGTTTTGTAACTTTTTGATATTGCTTAAAAGATAATTAAGCTTTTGATTTTTGTCACAAGAGAAAAACAATGGTGTTTCTTGAGAAGTCATAAATAAAAGTCATGAAATATTGATATTGAGATTTCATGGAGGAAAGGTCCACAAATATCAATGTGAATAAGATCAAGCAAATCACTAGAATGAGTTGTGGTGGAAATGGAAAAGGGTTTGCAAAAATGCTTTGCAAGTGCACAATATTCACAAATATCCATGTGAGGATGAGCTTTGATTTCCATATCTTGAACAAGGTCATGCCAATAAATATCAAGAAGCTTAGAAAAATCAATGTAAAGAAAGCGATGATGCCATATTTTTTTGTTAAGATTGCCAAGAGCTGTAACAACATTTGTAACATCTTCATTTAAAGATAACTTAAAGAGATTACCATTATGAGGAGTGACAACTATGGTTTGGTCGTCTTTCTTAATGTGACACTTGGTATGGTCAAGACCAACAAAAAGACCAAGGTCCACAAGTCTTGCAACGAAAAGAAGATTCCTTTGTAGATCTAGGACATGTAAAACTCCATGCAAAATTCTAGTTGAATAAAGAGTACCAAGATATAAATCACTTGTATCTTTAAATTGAAAGGTTGTGTCATCAGCAAGATAAACCAATTTCTTTAACATGAATAGAATGATAATTATGTAACCATTGGGACTACTATGTCATATTTCCCATAGCACAAGAATCAATAATAAAAATAGATCCATTACAAACATGAAATATCCTTTTTGGAGAGATATAACAACTCATACAATTTGCTTCTTTAGATAATCACTCTTTTTGTAGTAGTCACAAGGAGAATAATCTCTCGATAAACATGGTTGTTTATTTGTAATACCATGTTCTTCATCATATTGTTTTGCCCAGCAATCATCTGTAGTGTGACAATTTCTATTGCAATAAGAACAATGTCTATTAGGAAACTTGAGACAAGAGAAGCTACCACCATGATGACTCCTACATGTCAAGCGTGGAAAGGGACACCTTAGAGCAAGTAAAGCTTAGTTGATTTATTTTGACTGTGTGTCCTCTTGTGAGATCATATTTGTTTCTTGATTTGTGCATCATTGTTCATGTCATTGTGAATATTCAATCAAAGATATACAACTTGATCAAAATTGATCCCATCTTTGTTAGATAATATGGTAACAATACTATCATAAGCAAGATCCTTTACAGTGTCAAGAAGTTGTGTTACCAATTGCTTTCGTGGAATGGCATCGCTAGCAGTAGTTAGTTGATTGATAATGTTCTTGAATGATTTGATACGTGTTGTCATAGAAGTTTCAATGTTATATTGTAATTGAGTGAGCTAACTACAAAGATAAAGTATTTCTATAACAGATTCCTTCTCAAAATTAGCTACCAAATACTCCCATAGAGCTTGTGAGGTTGAAGGACTACATACATCAAGCATAAGAGATTCTTGAAAAGAAGAAAGATTATATCGATGAGCTTCTTTGTCATGTCTGACCCACTCATTATCTATTGCGAGCAACGGATGTGTGGTTTGCACGTAGCGAATGGATGAAGCTCCCTCTTACTCTCTTTTACTCATAAAATTGCAGACGACTCATGAGAAATTAAAAATAGACTAAAAGAGAAGGTAAAGTAAGATGAAGCGACTCAAGATTGGGTTCAATCTCCCCCCGACATAAAATGGGTAGCTCCCTTCTACCGTATTTATAATAATATTATGAAATCTTCTTTGCCAAAGATTTAGGCCCTTTACAATCCCTCTTTGCATAAAGAGTTTGAGTGAACTAGAAAAGAGATAGAGTAATCTGAATTAATGGATGCTAGCAGTTGTGCATCCCACAACTCTCTAGAACCATTAATATTTTATTGAAAATATCTTCTAAAAATCTATTTTGCTAATAAATATCTACATAGAGGCTATGCACATGCTTTATAAGAAATAGCAGTGCGTCTAATACAATAATTCAATAATTACCAAATAAATTCTTGGGGAAATAATCTTTAGAATGCTTGCACGTGGCACGCCTTTCCATTTCTCCTTGCTCTACACATCAGCTGCCAAAAATTCAGAAAATCATGTTACAATAATAATCAACTAAATAGTTGCAGCTAGCCACATAAATCAATTAATTTGGAGTTCCATACAATAATTAATTCACAAAGGCGTTAATACACGTGTGGATAAAATGGTACCACCCACATTCACATGGATCAACACCCGAAAAGGATAGGCGTCCCCATCGACCTTCCGCCTAAGACAATTCTTAGGAACATGCCCCGCATTGACGGAGAACCATTTAAGGCGCTCTACCCGCCAACGTACACACAAAGGAGAACCATTTAAGGCGCTCATCCCTTTGCATAGGTGCCACATGGCAATATACCCCTGGGGTGGGATAGCAATTGTCCTCAATTTCTATTGGATGGATGTGGAAACAATAAATTGGAAAAAGGTCGCAAATTACGAGCATGCATCCATTGAGCTTCCTCAACAGGATGATTGTGGAATTTGACAAGATAACGAGGATAAGTATTTCTAGTTCTAGTGGTCATGTAGTCAACATCAATAATTGTTTCAAGGAGGAGGATTTCATGCTCATGTGCAATCAAGGATGGTGATTCATAAACAGGGTGAACAAGAAGAGAACCTTTGAAGGGACGTAAAAGATTAATGTTAAAAGTGTTGTGGATTTTCCAATGATGAGGTAACTCTAATTTGTAAGCATTAGGATTAATACAATGGAGAATTTTAAAAGGTTCATAGAAACGAGGAGCTAATTTTACATTTGGGTTCTTTTCTACCCTATGGAGTCTACGTTTTTCAACACGTAACCAAACATAATCTCCTTGTTTATAGATCATAGCTTGCCTCTTTTTATTTGCTTATTTCACATATGATTGTTGGGCCTTTGCTAGTATTTGTTTAACTTGCTCATAAATACTCGAATGATTTTGGATCTAATCGTCAACAAAATGTATTTTTTGAGTTAGACGAAATGTGGGAGTTGGCAATTTGTGACCATAAACAATTTCAAAATGTGCCTTTTGTGTAACAGTGTGAATAAGTAAACTGTAGAAGGTGCAAATGATTATCCCATGTGGCTGGAGAAGAAATTGTACAAGCAAGAATTAAATCTAAAATTGTGCTATTTGTAGCCTATGTTTCACCGTTAGTCTTTGGATGAAATGCAAAGCTAAAAGCAATCTTAGTTCCTAAGTTAGTAAACAATGTAATCCAAAAATTATTACAGAATCAAGGATCTCGGTCGGACACAATAATTTTCGGCAATCCATAGTGCACAAAAATATACTTGAGAAATAAGTAAGCAGCTTGCGTAGCACTTAAAACACCATATTGGGGAATATGGGAATTTCCCATAAGCTTGGGACACGTGGTCAAATCTTTGTATTTGTCATAACTTGAACACTATAACTCCAAATCGAGCGCTCTATAGCTCAATAGATTCCATTTTTTGAGTGCTTTCCAATGATAGGTCAAATCATATGGTTTTGAGAAACTTATGGGCATGTTATTCGGGTGCCACCTTTTTAGTATTCAAAAATTGGGAATTGAGAGATTCCCAAACTCACTAATATTGTGTTTTAAGGTCTTTTTATAAGCAATGAAGTAAGCTTGTTTACTAAATCTATCAACTATGGTCCATATCATATTATTTTGTGAAGAAGTTTGTGGTAAACCTGTAATGAAGTCCATAGAAATCTGCTCCCAAGGTGAATTAGGGATAGATAATGGAAGTAATAAACCATATGACTTACCATGATGTCTTTTTATGCGTTGGCATACAATGAATTCAGAAACAAAATTAGAGACATCACATTGCATATTTGGCTAGAGAAAATCTTCATGTAAATTTCTAAGTGTGGAGATAATACTATGATGTCCCATATAAGGAGGCTAGTGTACTTCTTGCATAATGAAATCATGAAAAGGATTAGTAATACATAACTATTTTTCATAAAACAGAAAACCATCGGAAATAGAAAAGTTATTAGTAGGGATCCATTGATTGTTAGATAAATTTACCGAAACATCATGAAAATCGGGATCTTGAAGATAAGTATTTTTCATTGTGTCTAATGAAGAAGTAGAAATGACAGAAATATTGTTTAATGATGGCCTACGGCTAAGTGCATCGGCTACTACATTTTCCTTACCTGGTTGATATTGAATGAGTGGATGAAAGAATTGAATAAATGATGCCACTATATGTGTCTATCAGATATTTGTGGTTGTGACAATAAATGTTTAATACTCTGTTGATCGATTTTAATCATAAATTCCAAACCCATTAAATAATGCTTCCATATGCGCAATGCATGAACTACAGCTAATAATTCTTTGTCATATGTACTATATTTAACTTCAGAAGGTTTCAGTTTACAACTAGAGTATGCTATAGGGTGATTGTCTTCATTAACACTGCACCGATGCGAGAACCACTTGCATTAGTAACCACAAGAAAGAATGGTCTATTGAAATTAGGTAACTGCAAAACTAGTGTATGTGTGAGTGCATGCTTAAGTATTTCAAATGATCATTATTGGCTATCACCCCAACAATAAACAAGATCTTTCTTTAACAAAAGAGTTAATGGTAAAGCAAGTAATGAAAAGTTTCTAACAAAATTTCAATAAAAGCTAGCTAGTCCTAGAAATGAACGAACTTCATGTACATTTTTAGGTGTTGGCCAAGACTTAATTGCTTCAATTTTATGTGGATCTACGTGTATGCCTTTGGCAGACACGATATGACCTAAATATTCTATTTCAAATTGAAAGAAAGAACTTTTTTTAGGGTTAGCATATAGATGGTTTTGTTTTAATAAACTAAACACTAAATATAAATATTCTTCATGTTCTTTTTTAGTTTTTTTGAAAACAAGAATGTCATCGAAAAAGACTATTACACAATGCTGAAAATGCAAAAATATTATATTCATCATTCTACTAAATGTAGCTGGTGCATTGGTAAGTCCAAAGGGCATTACCAAGAATTCATAATGTCCAAATTGTGTACAAAAAGCTATCTTAAAAATGTCAGAAGTAGACATACGAACTTGGTGATATCCTGATTTTAAATCAATTTTACTAAACACTGTTTCTCCTTGTAATTTATCTAGAAGATCGTCTATTCTAGGTATTGGATACCTATTTTTAACCGTTATTTTATTAAGTGCTCTATAATCTATACACATGCGGTAAGTTTGATTTTTCTTTTTAACTAATAATTCAGGAGCTCTAAAAGGCAAACTACTTGGACGAATTAAATTTCTACTTAGAAGTTCTTCAATTTTCTTCTGAATCTCTTTCTGTTCTAATTGGTTATGGCAATAGGAAGCTTTGCAAGGTGATTGACTACCAGGAAGTAAATCAATTTGGTGGTCTTCGGGTCATGATGGAGGAAGTTGTAAAAGTAAATCATTAGAAAAGCAATCAAAAAATTTAGCAATAAAATGTTGTTGCTTTGAAGTTAGTTCAGTTTTTGTAACATCAACTTCATTAATCCATACTAAGAAAGCTTTTGATTGTTTACGCAAAGCTCACTTCGCCTGTGTATGACTAATAATTGGAAATAATTCAATTTTTGTTAACTCTTCGAGTAAAATTTGTTTACCTTTGTGCTCAATGTGCATTGGAGTGTGTGTTGTAATCTATATTGGGGCTGAATTGGTGATGCTATGGCATTTCTAGAATTACATTAGCAGATTGCAAATGTGCTACTAAAATTTTTCGCTTTTTCTTATAAGATCCAATACAAATTTCTAAATTATGAACTTCTTTAGTACCATTATATCGTTGTCCTAGAAATGTAGCCTTAATTTTATAGGCAGATGGAATAGTTTTAAGTTGTAAGTTTCTAACTACTTTTTCTAAAACAAAATCATGAGTACTACCATCGTCATGCAAAACAGTCATATCATTATTATTGATTTAACATCGCATCTTTAATAAGACATGCATAGAAATTTTACCAACAAGGTCTTCAGATTCGTTAGAATTTTTGCCCATAAGTGTAGCCTCATCGAAGTGGGGCATTACTTCAAAGTCTTCATTGGATTCTTCAGCTTCAAGAAAATTTAGATGTGTCGTGGGTTTCTTCCAATCACAGGTATTGCCCATGGGACAATGACTCACAATATGACTAGGATGCTTACAATTATAACAAATTACATTTTTGGAAATGGCATTGGATACACTTGGGTTAACATTTCTAGGTTTACCAGATTTAGGTAAATTTGAAGGTAGGTTGGGAGGTTTAGAATTGGAAACTAATTGACCATGATTATTAAGAAGATTTCGCATCCATGGCCATCAATTAAAAAAATTCTTTCCATATTGAGAATTGAAGTTATGGAAAGAATTAAAACGAAATTTGTTACCCATGTTGTTACTGTTGGATACCGAGAATTGCCTTTGGTCTTTAGACTGCTTCTTTTCAACATCGTGAGCTAGGGATATGGCTTCATCCAGGTTATTGGGCTTGAACATGTTGACTTCGGCTTGAATGGATGGAATTAAGCCGGACATATACTTTCTCTTGAAGGTAGACTCGACCACTGGCTCCACCATTTGAAGCTACAAGAGAGTGCTCCAAAATCTTTATGTGTATTGAGGGATAAACTCACGTTTTCATTGTATGAATAGGTCCCATTGTTGTTGCATGCAGAGCTCGAATTGTGCAAGGAGAAAATTTGCAAGAACCTTCTTGCGAAAGTAATTCCATGTGAGAGGACAATCAATGCTTTTACGCGTGACATCCCACCACAATGCAGCTTTCTCAATAAAATAATGAGATGCACATTTAATTTTATCACTTTCTGAATATTTCTCATTGTCAAAATAAGCTTCGAACTGACTTAACCATGACAGAATTTTGCGACCATCTTTAAGACCATCGAAGGAATTAAATTTGAATATACGCTTGCTTATCTTGGACTCCTTTCGACTAGCTTTCTTATCTTGGACTCCTTTCGACTAGCGTGAACATCCAAAGTAGCATTGATAGTGCGAACTAGGTTGTCGTCATTGGTAGAAATTTCAATGGCAAGACACTTGAGGGACTTCAGTTCTTGCTCCAGTTGTATGCGGTGTTGATGCTCTTCTTCAAGTTGCATGGATATTAAATCCATACGTTGCTCCAAGGTTGGCTCAGGAAGCGATGATGGAGAGTCAAAATTGGCCATGGTTGCTTGATGGAGAAATCTGAAGATTTAGGATGCCTTGCTTGTCATTGAAGAATTTTGGCATGTAAGACCAAAATTTAAAACGATCTTTGGACAAGAAATTATGGATGGAAGTATGTAAGAAAGGTGGGAATTTTTAATGGGAATTTTGTGAAATTTATGAAGCTGGAAAGAATTGCGCGAGAACTGCCTCTATGGAAGAGATAGTCAGCTGTGACTTGTGAAGATTTGCAGAGCCTATGTATGACACGGTGTCAAGCATTTTTTTGAAAACTGAAATCCCCTAGTCAAATTGTAGTTAGGTTTGATTTTTTTTGCTAGTTTAGTTGTTGTGTGACAGTTTGTTTTGTTGTTTTGTAATTCGATTTATTGTGTTTGTCTAGCCTAGGATTTGCTTCTATCATTTTATTTGAATTGTTGAGTGTGGAACTTGATAGCCTTGGTTGAGCTGGGTATTTTTTTGGATAGGATGAAGCTTGTGTTTGTCAATAGCTACTAAACATTGAGGAGTTTTTTTATTTTATTTTTTTACGAGAATATATTTCTCTTGGTTTGTTTTCGAATTATTGGTATTTTCATTGTGTGGTTGTGTGATGCTCTACCCATATACGAGTATTAAATTTTTGAGCTATAAGAGGCTTTGTTTTGTTTTTATGTGGCTTGTGGTATATGATCGAATAATTGATTTTTTTAAGTTGTGTTGTGCATTCAACAAAGTCAATTACCCCAACCGGCACTCCTTAACATCTCGTTATCGGGTTGAGAGTGAGGCTTGCTCTCGATCATCATCGCTCGCGTAACATCTCTTTTTTGGTGCCATCGCTGAGGAGTGCCGAAATTGATATTGTTGTTATTTTGAATGTGAGTTTGTTTTGATTTCTTGTGACTGTTGAAAATGGCTAATGAATTTCCTGAGTTTCATGGTAATCATACTAAAGATCCCGAAAGATTTTTAGAAAAAATAGAGCTGTGTTGTTTGATAGGGAGAGTGACTATTCCTGAGGCTAAACTCTAGATTCTTAGGTATCAATTGCACGGAGAAGCACGAAATTGGTTGCTTGACTTTTGAGAGAAGCTTGAAATTTAGGAGACAAAATTTGGACTATGAGACCATTAAAAATGCATTTCTATCTAGGTTTAAAAGAAAAGAAAGTCAAAGTGAGATATGGGCAAAAATAGAATCTTGTGTTCAAAAAGATGATTTTTGTGTTGAGGGATTTTTCTAGGGAGTTTGAAATATTGTGGAATCGATGGAGTTTAACATTGTTAGAAGGTGAGATAGCCCCAGTTATGTTGAAGATATTGTATTATGTAAATGGGTTGAAATTAGAAGATTGGAGAGTGAAATTAGAGGTAAAAAACCCTAAGACTTTTGAGGAAGCGGTGAAGATAGCTCAATAATCAAGAGAGGAAGACCAAAAGAGAAAAAGAGTTAGGGTTAGGGTTTGATGAACCAAGGAAAAAGTTGAGTTCAACGCAAGTTGAGAGAAAAGTTTTTGAGAATAAGAGAGCTAGTTATGCCTATCTTGAGAGAGCTACACTATATTCTCTATTTAGGAGAGATGAGTTGACTTGTGAGAAATCAATTGAAGTCTGTGAGGAGAAACTCCCTAGGGTGGTTTAGGAGAAAAATACTTGTTTGACTGATTGGAGTGAAGAGTCTAGGAGTGTGATTTCATACCCATTGACCATGGATACTTCTAGTCCAGTGATTAGTGATTTAACTAAAGAGGAGGGATCGACTGATGATACTTTGGAGCTTGAGGACTATAGAGATGAGCTAGAGTTGGATATGAGTTGTAAAGAAGAAAATGAGAGACCAGATTGTTTTAAGGACAAAGAGTTCTCATGTTCCTTGGGACAGGATGAGAGTCAAGAAAGTTTTAATATTTCTGATGAGGGAAGGTGTGATGAAAATCCTGATAGTCATGGCAGTGTTGAAGAGAGTAAAGACAATTTAGTGAGTGAGCTTGTTTGCCTTGGTGATAGTATAGATGGATCTGATTGCTTGAAAGATGAAGAGAGAATAGAGGATGATTTTTTGAGTCTTTTGGAAAACTATGAGGGGGAGGGCTTAGAAACTTTAAGTTTTCAAGATGAAGTTAAGGGTTCGAATTTGTTGCGTGATGAGTTTGTTGAGTTTGGTTATGAGTTTGTTAATCAAGAGAGTATTGAGGTTTTAGGTTCTAACTCATGTTGTGATTTTGGTGTTGGTGTTGTTGACTCACTTGAGTCTTGTGAGTTGGTTGTTGATGGTTTGAGTAGCCCTGGAGAGGCTTTTGTTTGTGGTGTTGATGATGTGGTTTTGAGTAGACCTAATCTCTTACTCCTTGATAGTTGTGATGATGATTGTTTGGTTGTTTTAGGCAACAATGTCGAAGAGAAAACTTCATTTGATAGTCTTTTAGTTTCTTTGAGTTCTCCTGAAGGTTTTGATGCTGTTTGTAATGATTCTGATTGGGGTTTTGAGGATCTTGAGAGTGACATTGATGAGGATGTGAGAGAGAATTTGAGTAAGGCTTTAAAAAGGATTGAGAATTTGAGGGAAGAGCAGTTTAAAATCAAGAAAATAGACTTGGAAGATGTTTGTGAGGAGGTAGTTGGGGATTTGGTAGTTGAAGAGTCTTTGGTTGAGGTTATTGATCCGAAGTTGTTGCATTGTGAAGATGTTGTTTATGATGATGTAGAGGTGAAAGTTTCTTTAGTTTCTTGTGAGGTTTCTTGTAAGGATACTATGGAAGGTGTTTACCACTCTTTGTGTGTGAAAGACTCGATGGAGTCTTGTATTGTTGATGATGAAGTGACCCCATTTGTGGATGTTGTTGGTTCTTGTGGTGTTATGAGTCTGGAGTTGACTCCTTTTGATGTTGTGTTTTATTCGGATATTGAGTTGGGAGATCCTTACATAGTATCTTTAGGAGAAGTTGTAGATGAATCAGTGAATGAATTTGAGATTGGCAACAAAGAAAGGGTCAAAACTTTATTTAGAGACTCTAAAAGTAACATGGTTTTTCCTAGGGAGGATGGGTGGGATATGAAGATTTTTGGATTATGGTTGGGATTTAACAAATTTGGAGGATGATGTATTTTCCTTAGATGGAGAGGATTGTCTCAAGAATTTTGATGAGAATTTCATGGATGAGTTTTGTCTACCTGTAAAGGAGTTGTTTGAGAGAAATGTGCCATTTGTGTTTGTTGAGAAGATTGTGGATAGATCATTGGATTTGATATTTGATTGGCTTATAAATGTTGCATCGTTTTATGAAAACAACTGCTGCACATGAATGTTTGCAGACTAGGGGGAGGGCTAAATATGTCAAGCATTTTTCTGAAAACTGAAATCCCCTAGTCATATTGTAGTTAGGTTTGATTTTTTTTGCTAGTTTAGTTGTTGTGTAACAGTTTGTTTTGTTGTTTTGTAATTCGATTTATTGTGTTTGTCTAGCCTAGGATTTGCTTCTGTCATTTTATTTGAATTGTTGAGTGTGGAACTTGATAGCCTTGGTCGAGCTGGGTATTTTTTTGGATAGGATGAAGCTTGTGTTTGTCAATAGCTACTGAACATTGATGAGCTTTTTTTATTTTATTTTTTTACGAGAATATATTTCTCTTGGTTTGTTTTCGAATTATTGGTATTTTCATTATGTGGTTGTGTGATGCTCTACCCATATACGAGTATTAAATTTTTGAGCTATAAGAGGCTTTATTTTGTTTTTATGTGGCTTGTGGTATATGATCGAATAATTGATTTTTTTAAGTTGTGTTGTGCATTCAACAAAGTCAATTACCCCAACCGGCACTCCTTAACGTCTCGTTATCGAGTTGTGAGTAAGGCTTGCTCTCAATCACCTCTCGCGTAACAACGGAGTAATGTAACTTGCTTAATAAGGCTTTAAGCCTTAAAAAAATTTGACGTTTTTGGATAAAAAGATGTCGTGGATGCTGCCGTGGCGTCAAAAAAATGCCCCTACCCCCCCACGAAATCAAAATAAAGCTTAAGCTCTTGCCAACCGTGTAGTTAGTTCGTGATGAGACAGACCATAGAGTCCGTTTGCAGTAGAGGGCTCACCTTCATGCCAAAGGGTAAGCGATTGGAAGCCCAAGAGGTAGGCTGGGCTTTGATACCACTGTTGCGAGCAACGGATGCGTGGTTTGCGCATAGAAAATGGAAGAAGCTCCCTCTTACTCTCTTTTACTCATAAAATTGCATACGACTCATGAGAAATTAAAAATAGAATAAAAGAGAAGGTAAAATAAGATGAAGCGACTCAAGATTGTTGGACAGTGCACGAGGGAGATGAGGAACGGAGGAAGAGAGAGAAGAGAGATATGAGACACCAGAAGTGGAACCCCAGAAATGTGTCAACTGAGCACACATGATAGGAATATACAAAGGGGACCTGGGGCGCTATATATAGACAGACTATATATAGCTAACAGGGGCGCTATATATAGACAGTATTCAAAGGCATCAAAAGAGCTTTATCACTCCTTAATATACAACATGTAAAATAAGGATAAGCGACATCACTGCAAAAGATAAAATCTCCAAGAAATTCCTTCAATTGAACTTGGGATGTAAGCAGTATATCTATCAGATCAAAACTTAAAGAGAAACGTTACAGTGACATTAGAACAACACAAGGTCTATAGAGACGGTTCGCGACGCCGCTCTATAGACAACATAATAGATGTGGGGCCCCATGAACAGAATATAAATAAAACAATTTGTCATCAGTTGGAATATAGACACTCATCAGGTGGAAAGAATATAAATGAAATAACGTGTCATCAGCTGGAATATAGACCCTCATTAGCTAGAAAGAATATAAACGAAATAATGTATCATCAGCTAGAATATAGATGCTTATCAATCGAATAATGAACGAGGACAATCATCATTAAGCATGTGAATATCAACATCCAAAAGTAATGTTGATGTTGAAATGTGCACTTTCATAACCAAAATACATGCTTGATGGAGTTTGCACCATGTAAACATCCATTTTCTGCCAAAGCTGTAAGCTTTATGTTTAAAAGCGCATCAAAAATGTGTTGAGATGTTCTATTGTATACATGTTTGATCACAGTACAAGCATTATGGTAAAATCAAAGCACTCATTGAATTGGGCCCTTGTAGAGAAGGAAGTAAAAAGCAGGGAGAGCATCTGAAAGACAGCAAACTAAGCTTACAAGTTCCAAGTGTTAAAACCAATTCGCACATAGATGGAATGTATACTGAGTTCTAAAGACCATACAAGGACAAAAAAGGTCTAGATATGTTAAGGTCACCTCAACAACCAAAGTTACTGGCCATTGCCCTTATAGCAATAAAGTACAAGCATAAGAGAGTATATGAAAAGGGAGCCAAAGAAAGTGGATGATCAACTATACACCTAATCCTTCTTGTGTTCACAGTTGAAACAACTAAAACCTGACAGCTATGGTCACTCGACATCATGATATGTGATCCTGTGACAATGTCATTTCATATAGGCTTAGCTGTAACCTATGAGTATGCCAAGAAAACCAAAATACTATGAATTGACTCAAGAATGATGGATAGACAAGAGAGAAAGCATTACAGAATCCCTTTATAAGGCAAACATTAAAGAGTCAAATGTTGCCAAGTTTTGCTTGCGCAAAGCTAATAATGAGCTTTGCAGAAGCAAACCAAGAACCTGCCAACTGTGGGACTTCAGCCTCCAATTGTTTTAGCATAGATCTAATTGGCATTGAGCCCATCAAGCAACTAAGTGTCATTGTCACAAAGCATTCGCATTGACAAACAGGTCTGCAGAGAAATCTAATTGTGGTCACACAGTATCTACCACAATAATAGCTGTTTCTGAGCAACTCTTCCTATTGCAGACGGTACAGCTCAGTGTTTTAAGAGCATTTATGGAGGCTGTTTTGCAAGCGTCTCCATGTGCAATTGTCGCATACACTGTATCTGTTTAAAAAAGCAAATGCAACAAATTGCCTTACGGCATATTAGCGACCTTAAGCAAAAGCGGGAGCAAATTTCACAAAGACTCAATTAGATCTTTGCCCCTAATGCACAGATGCTTGTCTCATTCGTCACAGTCGCTTCAAAATGTTAGATTCCCTCGATAGAATCTACAAGAGCTAAGATTTACGTTGATGTGACCAATCGAACATGTTGCTTCATGTTTAACGTTCTAGACTTCTATTGTCCATGCCTCCCTCAGAGGTAAATTTTTACGATGCGGACCGGGAGCACACACTATTCCGCAACTAACGTTGCTTTTTCCACCACATCGAGATGGCAGGACCGTGATGTAGAAGGACGAGGCAGGGAAAGATTGCACAAACCTCAAATTCCTGGAGAGGCTTGCATTGCAAGAGCTGAGCGATCTGCATGTCTAGTTGGAACAAGAGATCTCTGTGTCGTACTCGGCCCTGACCTTTTGGGACTTGACGACAAAGGCGCAAGCGGTGAGGCTGCGGTGGGGGTTGGAGGCCATGAAGATGGAGGGGGAGGAGTCCCACGGCCCGCACAAGCACGCGTCGAGCATGTCCTTGATGGAGAGCACCCATTCCTTCTCCTACAGCTCGGGCATGTTTGTGCGCTCTGATACCATGTTGGACAATGCGCGAGGAAGACGAGGAACGGAGGAAGAGAGAGGAGAAGAGAGATATGAGACACTAGAAGTGGAACCCTAGAAGTGTGTCAACTGAGCACACATGATAGGAATATATAGAGGGGACCTCGGGTGCTATATATAGACAGACTATATATAACTAACAAAGATTGGGTTCAATGTCAAGAATCGCATGGTGGGGGGACTTGCTCAAGATGCTGCGCCGAACACACACAGAATGCACAAGGAGAAGCTCACTCAAGAGACAAGAAGAGAGATGGAGGCAAAAACGTTTTCTTGCTGATTTCTTCTTCTTCTTCCACACACTTTATAATGTACACAAAGTATAGATAAGATGTAACATAAAGGAATGTGGCCTACTAAGTCAAACAATGCATAACCAACTACACTAGTCGAGTGGCGCTATAACTATGCCAGCTGTAAATAGATGTAACAACCTGAATATAATAAGTAATGAGTCAATGGCCATGTGAAAGTCATAATGACCACCGACGTGCTAAGTGTAGACGTGTGGACCCATCTAACCAGGCGGTTCATCATCAATGTCTGCATGTGTTGAGCTTGTCATCTCAACACTCCCCCTCAAGCTCAACTGTATCTCTGCAACTCCAAGTAAGCTTCGAAACTTTTGAAGCTTCTCTGTACCCAATGCCTTCGTGAAGATGTTAGATATCTGATCCTGTGTGCTGACATACACCAAGTCAATCTCACCTGCTAGTACCTTCTCTCTCACAAAGTGGTAGTGTACCTCAATATGTTTTGTCCTGGCATGAAACACAGGGTTCCTAGCCAACTGTATACTGCTCATGTTGTCACAATAAATGACAACTGGACCTTCCACCTGCACATCCAAATCAGCCATTAACTTTTGTAGCCATACTACCTCACATGCTGCAATAGCAGCACCTCTATACTCGGCCTCTGTACTCGACAAAGCAACTGTAGATTGCTTTTTGCTGCTTCAAGCAACTGCTGCACTACCAAGAGAGAACATGTATCTGCTGATAGATCTTCTATCAGACATACTACCAGCCCAATCTGCATCTGTGTATCCAAACACCTGTACATTTGTACCTACCTCATAGAAAAGTCCATAATGTAATGTGGACTTCACATATCTCAATATGCGTCTGACTGCATCCAAATGTGGCTTTCTAGGTACTTGCATAAACTGACTCACAAGACCAACAGCGTAGCTCAAGTCTGGCCTTGTAATGGTCATGTAGATCAAACTACCCACTATCCTCCTAAACGTAGTAGGGTCTTCTATCTCATCCCCAACATCAGCACTCAACTTTACATTCTGCTCCAACGGGACTGAAAGTGGTTTGCATATTGTCATACCATACTTGGACAACATATCCAAGCCATACTGTCTTTGAGATAGCCATATGCCATCATCACATCTAATCACCTCAATGCCAAGGAAGTACCTTAGCTCACCTAAATCCTTCATCTCAAACTTCTTCTTCAAAAAATCATTGACTTCAGTAATCCCACTATCACTATCACCTGTAATAATCAAGTCATCCACATAGATGACTATGATGACCAAACCTGCATCTCCTTTTCTCACATAAAGTGAGTGATCAGCATCAGAAACATAAAAGCCAATATTGACAAGATACTCTCTAATCTTGTCAGACCATGCTCTAGGTGCTTGCTTGAGCCCATAGAGTGTCTTCTTCAACCTGCACACATACGTGGGATACTCTAAATCTTCATAACCTGCTAGCTGATCCATATACACTTCTTCCTGCAAATCACCATGCAAGAAGGTATTCTTCACATCCATTTGCTGCAACCTCCAACCTTTGGCTACGGCCAAAGCAATCACACATCTGACAGTTGCCATCCTAGCAACTGGACTGAAGGTTTCATCATAATCTATGCCATATGTCTGGGCATAGCCTTTTGCAACTAGCCTAGCTTTGTACCTACTAATAGAACCATCTACATTGTGCTTAATCTTATAAACCCACTTACATCCAATAGCTTTCTTGCCCTTCAGCAATGATACTAGATCCCAAGTCTTATTGGCCTCTAATGGAGCCATCTCCGCATCCATTGCTGCATCCCAATGAGTATGACCAACAGCATCCTCAAAACAAGTGGGCTCAACATCCTCAACTAGTTTTACCATTTAAGCATAATGGTGAGCTGCATAACCTTCAAACTTTTAACAGGGTATCTGACCCTGCTAGATCTGCGTACCACCGGATCACTCAATGGAGCCTTTACATTACTATGAGCTCTCTGTACACCTACTGTCCTAACAGAAGGAATACCAAGCTCATCATCCAAGCTCTCTGAGCCACTGGAGTCTCTGTTAACCCTCAAACGAACGAAGTTGGAAAATCTGAAAAAGCTAAAGCAGAAGACAAAGACAAAGGCCAAGGCAAAGAGAAACGGAAGACAAAGACGCACAAGGAGAAGAGTCCTAAATAAGGGAGAAAGACGCACAAGGAAAAGCGCAAGTCAAAACTTTTGTAAAAGAGTGCAAGTGCATCATGGTTTAATTCAAGGAGCGACGGGCTCTCACCCGTGCAATTTGTAAATGTAGACGGGCGGTGGAAAGGAAGCTAGGAAGATAGAAGGACAATGGGAAAAAGGGGCCTAGGCTACGGCCGGCCATGTAAAAAAAGGGAAAAGGGGATGACTGCCCAAAAGGGATTTAGGGTTTTGTATATAAAATTGAAAAGTGAATGAGAAGCTCATTCTTGTGTGTGGCCAAAAGTAGCTCTCTTCTTCTTCTTCTTCTTCTTGTTCTTGCTTGCTTGAGAGAGGGAGTGTGAGAGTTTGAGGGAGTGAGTGTGTGAGGGTGAGGGACCGAGGAGGAGAAGCTCTCCATCTTCTCCTCTCTTCTTCTCTTCTCTTCTCTTCTCTTCTCTTCTCTTCTCTTGCTCGCGGCAATGGAGCTTGGAGCGTGGAGCTTGAGGATGGAGCTTGCTTGAAGCTTGCACTTGGATTGTGGAGCTACTGGAGTGTGTGAGAGAGGAGGTAACTCGATCGACATGAAGGTAAGCTCATTGCACCCGTAGATATAGACGGCGCGTCGGCTATGTGAGAGGTAGCCATTAGTGCTCGGCTTGGAATGCTTGAAACAATAAGCGGTCTGTGGGTCTTGGCGGTTGAGCATGAGCTCCCATTTTTTGGTTTCACTCAACTGCTAAGACCCACGGACCGCTTATTGTTTCAAGCATTCCAAGTCGAGCACTAATGGCTACCTCTCACATAGCCGACGCGCCATCCATATCTACGGGTGTAGTGAGCTTACCTCCGTGCCGTCCGAGTTACCTCCTCTCCCGCGCACTCCGGTAGCTCCACGATCCAAGTGCAAGCTTCTCAAGCAAGCTCCATCCTCAAGCTCCACGTCCATTGCTGCGAGCAAGACAAGAGAAGAGAAGAGAAAAGAAGAAGAGAGGAGAAGATGGAGAGCTTCTCCTCCTCGGTCCCTCACCCTCACACACTCACTCCCTCACACTCTCACACTCCCTCTCTCAAGCACAAGCTCAAGCAAGCAAGAAGAAGAAGAAGAAGAAGAAGAGGAGAGCTACTTTTGGCCACACACAAGAATGAGCTTCTCATTCACTTTTCAACTTTATATACAAAACCCTAAATCCCTTTTGAGTGTCATCCCCTTTTCCCTTTTTTTACGTGGCCGACCGTAGCCTAGGCCCCTTTTTCCCATTGTCCTTTTATCTTCCTAGCTTCCTTTCCACCGCCCGTCTACATTTACAAATTGCACGGGTGAGAACCCAATGCTCCTTGAATTAAACCATGATGCGCTTGCGCTCTTTTACAAAAGTTTTGACTTGCGCTTTTCCTTGTGCGCCTTTCTCCCTTATTTATGACTCTTCTCCTTGTGCGCCTTTCTCCCTTATTTAGGACTCTTCTCCTTGTGCATCTTTGTCTTCCGTTTCTCTTTGCCTTGGCCTTTGTCTTTGTCTTCTGCTTTAGCTTTTTTGGATTTTCCAAATTCGTTCGTTTGAGGGTTAACAGTCTCCATCAAGAACTGCATCAATGCCATCTAACACTTTATTCTTTCCTTTGTCTTTACCTGTAGTGCTACTAGATGCACCCGAAGATGTAGAGCTACTCCCTAGTCTCCCAGACCAAGGACTACCAGATGATGTCTCTAGTCCACTAAGACTCCGTGATTCTTGCTTTTTAGCCTGCACATGAGTGTCATGATCATCATCATCATCTAGTGCATCACCACTAGATGCATACCAACTGCTCATTTCATCAAAGATGACATCCTTGCTCACTCTGAACTTACATGTGACAGGGTTATAACAACGATACCCTTTCTGCTCTAAAGAGTATCCAATAAAGACACACTTTTCAGCCTTTGGATCCAGTTTCTTCCGCAACTCATCTGGCACATGAACGTATACAACACAGCCAAATACCTTCAAGTGCGATACATCAGGCTTCTTGCCAATAAAGCATTCTTCAGGAGTCATACCATGAACTGCAGCTGTGGGAGTTCTGTTCATAATATAAATAGCAGTATGAACAGCCTCAGACCAAAAATGCTTAGGCATATTCTTTTCAGCCACATCAAGGCACGTGCAACTTCTGCAATATGCCTGTTTTTCCTTTCTGCAATCCCATTTTGCTGTGGGGTATACCTGCATGTGAACTGTCTCTTTATCCCATGAGACCTCAGAAAATCACTGAACTCATTCGAGAGGTACTCTCCCCCTCCATCTGACGTCAAGCACTTTACTTTCAAGCCTGTTTCTCTTTCAACTGCAGCCTTGAAAGTTCTAAAGTGCTCAAACGCTTCACTCTTTTCCTTCATAAAATATATCCACAGCTTTCTATAACAATCATCAATGAATGTGACAAAGTATGAACTACCTCCAAGAGATACATTTTGTGTAGGCCCCCAAATGTCTGTATGCACAACATCAAGGATATTTCTGCTTACATCTCTGTCATGTGAAAAGGGTTGTCTTGCCTGGTTACCAAACTGACATGCTTCGCATACCTTATGAAATTCTGCAACTCTAATTGTAGGCAAACCTGTAACTAACCCTTTGGACTGCATTAATTTTAGCCTTTGTACATTTGCATGTCCAATGTGTTTGTGCCAAATTTCAATGTCTGCAACAACACATTTTCCTTTAGCATACATAGCAGCATTCATAGTAGAAATTCCAGTATCCAAAGTAAATATACGTCCAACTCTACTTCCCTTTGCAATTAACCTGCACTTGTCATTGAAGTCTTCTACAAAGCAGCCCTTTGCATTAAATCTAACTTGCAACCCTTGCTCTACCATTTGACCGACTAACACCAAGTTCTTTGTAATAGATGGCACATGTAATACATCTGAAAGACTCTTTATCTTACCATCATGCAAGAACAAGGGAACTTTTCTAATGTGTGAAATTGGGTGGCATGAATCATCACCCGTCTGCACATAACCTGCATTTTGCAAATCCTGCATCTCTCCAAACCATTCTACATGGCTGGTCATATGATTGGATGCACCTGAATCAACATACCAAACATCATCATGTGTTCACTTTCCTGTAACAGCATTCAGCATATGCTGCATAACAAACAGACGTTCATTTTTGTCTTCATTTTGTCGTGAAGACGATACATAGTTTCCTTGCTGTAACTTACCACTGCAGATATCATCTTTCTTAGCATAACATTGGGCTGCAATATGACCTATTTTGCCATAGTAGTGACACACAATACCAGAGTTGTTAGAACCTCTGTTCTGCCATCCACCTCTTCCTCTAAAGCTCCCCCTGCCTCTAAAGTTACCACGACCTCCTGAAACCTGCATATCGCCAAATTGCTGATTCAATCTGTTTTGCTGGTTGTCACTACCACGTCCTGTACCACGGCCTCTTGAAGAGAACCTGCCACGTCCCCTTCTTGAACTAGAGTAGAAATCTTAGACCTGTTCACCACTTTTTTCAGATGTCTCACTTTGCATGTTGATCTTTTCAGTGATCATAAGGGAGACCAACTCATCAAAATCAGGAAATGGCTTTCTAACATATACGGAAGTTACAAAAGACTTCAAAGGCTTTTCATTGTTAAGTTCACCCAAGGTAGACGACACCAAATCATCATCATCAGGCATTGCATCAATCGCTGCCAAGGCATCTGCAATGCTCCTTACCTTTAGTGCATACTCATTGATAGACATCTTCCCTTTCTTCAATGTATTCAACTCTTGCTTGAGTTGAATCTTTCGTGCCTTTATATTTATAGAAAACATACTTTCAAGTATGGTCCAAGCTGCATATGAATTCTCTGCATTTCTAATATGTCCCAGCATATTATTGTCAATTACTGCAAATAACCAATACATGACCTTTTTATCTTTTGCATTCCATTCCTTCCGTGCTTTTGTCTCTTCTGCAGTTGGAGGATCGCTCACCTCCGGCTCCTTTTCTTCACCTGAAACAAACTCGTAGAGGCCTTTTCCAATAAGGAAGTTCGTGACATGGAACTTCCATGAAGGGTAGTTGTTCTTGTCGAGCTTCTCAATGATGGGGCTTCCACTGTTCTCTGCCATTATCACAAAACTAATACCAAACAGCAAGTAAATCTTCTGCAACCCTCGACCTGTAGTGCACAGCAATACACCAGACATTCTTTTTTACTGTCTGCTCAAGAATACATGCAATCTGCAACCTGTTTGTAGATAAATCTTATGTTTGCTTCCTGTAAACACCCCAAGAATTACAGATTCGCAATTTGCAACCTGTGCACCCACTTTCGGTCAAAACAACTGAAATCATAGTGTATCCTAAAACTGTTGTCCGCAACCTTGCGGCTCTAAAACGGGGCCTGAAACGGCCTCATATGCCCAAAATAACTGCGGAAAAGCCCTAAAGGGCGCATCTGCAAAATACACAGCACTCTTCGCGTACACCAAATCTCACTGCAATCTGAGATTTTTGCTCGACCTTGCTTTCGGTGCCTCCATAGGCACTATCCAAGAGAGAGAGATGGGAGAGCTTCTTACTCGTGGCTTGCTTGCTCGAACCTTGCTTCTTCTCCTTCACTTCAGCCTTCAAAATTAGCCTCTCTCAGTGGCGCAGCTCTGATACCATGTCAAGAATCGTGTGATGGGGGGACTTGCTCAAGATGCTGTGCTGAACACACACAGAATGCACAAGGAGAAGCTCACTCAAGAGATAAGAAGAGAGATGGAGGCCAAAACGTTTTCTTGCTGATTTCTTCTTCTTCTTCCACACACTTTACAATGTACACAAAGTATAGATAAGATACAATATAAAGGAATGTGGCCTACTAAGTCAAACAATGCATAACCGACTACACTAGTCGAGTGGCGCTATAACTATGCCAATTGTAAATAGGTATAACAACCTGAATATAATAAGTAATGAGTCAGTGGCCATGTGAAAGTCATAATGACCACCGACGTACTCATTGTAGACGTGTGGACCCATCTAACCAAGCGGTCCATCATCAATGTCTTCATGTGTTGAGCTTGTCATCTCAACATTCAATCTCCCCCCGACATGAAGTGGGCAGCTCCCTTCATGCCGTATTTATAATAATAATATGAAATCTTCTTTGCCCAAGATTTAGGCCCTTTACAATCGCTCTTTGCATAGAGAGTTTGAGTGAACTGGAAAAAAGATAGAGTAATCTGAATTAATGGATGCTAGAAGTTTTGCATCCCACAACTCTCTAGAACCATTAATATTTTATTAAAAATATATTCTAGAAATCTATTTTCCTAATAAATATTTACATAGAGGCTATGCGCACCCTTTATAAGAAATAGCGGTGCGTCTAATACAATAATTCAATAATTACCAAATAAATTCTTGAGAAAATAATCTTTAGAATGCTTACATGTGGAGCACCTTTCCAATTCTCCTTGCTCTACACATCAGCTGCCAAAAATTTAGAAAATCATATTAGAATAATAATCAATTGAATAATTACAGCTAGCCACATAAATAATTTAATTTAAAATTTCATACAATAATTAATTCACGAAGACGTTAATACTCATGTGGATAAAATGGTACCATCCACATTCCCACTTGCATCGACGCCCGAAAAAACGCGGCCGAAACCCGAGCGCCGTTTTCATTTCTTTTGCTTCGACTTTTGAGAGCGAGAGCGAGGGAGAGAGCGAAGGCTTTGTGAGAGAAGAAGAGAAAGAGACTTGCTGCCGCCGCCGCCGCCGCCACCACCTCCGTTGTTCGCGAAGGAGAGAAGGAGCCCTCATTGCAAAGAGAAGCCGCCCCATGCTCGCCATATCTCATTGGTAAGTCTCCCTCTCTCTTTCTTTTGCTTGTTGAAGGTTTAAATCGTTCTCTTTTGCTTGTTTAGGAGAGGAAATGAAAGAGAAGGAGAGGGAGAGGGAGAGAGAGGGAGAGAAAGAGAGGGAGAAGGAGAGGGAGAGAAAGAGAAAGAGAAAGAGAGGGAGAGTGCATTCTCTCTCTCTCTCTCCCTTTTGCTTGTTTAATGTTTAAATTACTTTCTTTTTTACTTGTTTAGGAGAGGAAACGAGAGAGTAAGAGAGAAAGAGAGGGAGAGGGAGAGGGAGAGGGAGAGAAAGAGAAAGAGAAAGAGAAATAGAGGGAGAGGGAGAGGGAGGGGGAGGAAATGAGAGAGGGAGAGAAAGAGAAAGAGAGAGAGAAGGAGGGAGAATGCATTCTCTCTCTCCCTCTCCCTTTTGCTTGTTTAATGTTTAAATTACTTTATTTTTTGCTTGTTTAGGAGAGGAAATGAGAGAGAAAGAGAGCGAGAGGGAGAGGGAGGGGAAGGAAATGAGAGAGGGATAGAAAGAGAAAGAGAGGGAGAGTGCATTGTATCTCTCCCTCTCCCTTTTTCTTGGAGGATGTTTAAATCACTTTATTTTTTGCTTGTTTAGGAAATGAGAGAGAAAGAGAGATAGAGAGGGAGAGGGAGAAAAAGAGAAAGAGAGGGAGAGGGAGAGGGAGGGGAAGGAAATGAGAGAGGGAGAGAAAGAGAACGAGAGGGAGAGGGAGAGGGTGAGAGAGAGTGTGTGCATTCTCTCTCTCACAACGGGTTTGGTTGTTTGTTGTTTGAATCACTTTCTTTTTTGCTTGTTTAGGAGAGAGGGAGAGGGAGGGGAAGGAAATGAGAGAGTAAGAGAGAAAGAGAGGGAGAGGGAGAGGGAGAGGGAGAGAAAGAGAAAGAGAAAGAGAAAGAGAAATAGAGGGAGAGGGAGAGGGAGGGGGAGGGGGAGAAAATGAGAGAGGGAGAGAAAGAGAAAGAGAGGGAGAAGGAGGGAGAGTGCATTCTCTCTCTCCCTCTCCCTTTTGCTTTTAATGTTTAAATCACTTTATTTTTTGCTTGTTTAGGAGAGGAAATGAGAGAGAAAGAGAGCGAGAGGGAGAGGGAGGGGAAGGAAATGAGAGAGGGATAGAAAGAGAAAGAGAGGGAGAGTGCATTGTATCTCTCCCTCTGCCTTTTGCTTGGAGGATATTTAAATCACTTTATTTTTTGCTTGTTTAGGAAATGAGAGAGAAAGAGAGATAGAGAGGGAGAGGGAGAAAAAGAGAAAGAGAGGGAGAGGGAGAGGGAGGGGAAGGAAATGAGAGAGGGAGAGAAAGAGAACGAGAGGGAGAGGGAGAGGGTGAGAGAAAGAGAGGGAGAGGGAGAGAGAGGGAGAGAGAGGGAGAGAAAGAGAGGGAGAGGGAGGGGAAGGAAATTTAAGATAATAGACTTATTGATAATGGTATGCAATGTGCTTTGCCATGGGCCATGTACATTGGTAACTCTTTAAGATGGCTTAAAAATGGTCAATTCCTTCATGAAGTCCAAGTAGGGGATCTAATTGTGATATGCATAATTCATTGTTTTTGTATTAACTTTATAGGCATGCCAAATTAGAAATCATGCCAACTAGTCAACGGAAGGACTAAAAGAAAATGATACCCTAGCTAATGGTCATTAACGTACTTCATCAAAATGAACCCAAAAGTATTGTTATAGAAGAAGAAACCCTTAAATTGAGTATAGGATAATTTCTCTCAAGTCTTATGACTATGAGTAGAATTGATTGAAATAAATTTTATTACTATAGTTATAAAATTTCATAGATGGCGCGCATTAATTTTAAAATGGATTACTTATACTCAAAGCCGATATATAACAAATAATTATCTACCAGGACAAACAAATCCTTGAGCATGATACAAGGCCGAGATATAACATCGGAAAATCTCTCAACTACTATATACAATGCAAGATTTATGGTCAACTTGCAACTTGACGTACATCTCCATAAAGCTATCCATTTAAGCCTCGTTTGCTGTAATGTAGATAAGATGGAAAACGAAGAAGGTCTTATTGTTCAAGACCGCGAGACATATCTTAATCAGCGTGTCCCATGTCCTTGCTCTCAATGCAAGTTGGCAATTAGACGAAAATGCCGATTGTCTATAGAACACGTACGACGATTTGGAGAGTTTCAATCTGAGATCATTGATCAGGCGATTGCAGATTTTCAGCAAACGGTAATTTAAAGTTAGCATTTTTCATGCATTGTACTCTCAAGCTAATTGAAAACCATACACAATAAGATTGGGTCTTATTGGCAAATTTTCTATCCAGGGGGGTGATGTCTCGACCCAAGGCGAAGTGCACCCTTTGCGGCCAATTAGAAGAGTTCGTGGACGTGCGATGGATGGATTGCAGGAGCCAATCGACCACTCGCAAGGCCCATCTATACCGTCAATGCCAGAGGAGACAGACAACCTTCCTGACCTGCCTACAATCTTGGAGCCTGAGATGGAGGCAATGATCGATGCATTGATTCCCATGGATGTTGAGACATCTGACCCGCTTAGAGAGGAAGCATCCATACCATTATATGATGGGTGCCGAGTATCTCGGTTGAAGACATTGCTTGCACTCTTAAGTGTGCAAGCAAAATACGGTTGGAGCGATACTAGTGTGACTGAGTTATTCGAGTACCTTGCACACAAGCTTCATTGATTTTTTTTAAAAACAGTATTATTGCAAACATTTGTGTTTTTTCAAGGTGTTTTATGATTTTTTTCAGGTTATTGAAATATCATATATTGCCACCTGCAAATACCATGCCTGAGTCTCGTGATGATGCACGACATGTTTTACGGAAGCTTGGCATGGACTACAATAACATCCATGCATGTATCAACGACTGCATATTGTTTCGAGATGAATACGAGACTATGGAGACATGTCCAAAGTGTGGTGCTCACAGGTATCGACAGGACTTGCAAGGGCAAACCATCCCTCAAAAAGTTCTCAGACACTTTCCGCTCATCCCCCGCATAAACCACATGTTTCGCACGTCTGCCATGGCAAGCTTGACAACGTGGCATGTGCAGAATAGGTCCACGGATGGAGTTCAACGAATATCAGCAGATTAGCGTGCATGGAGCCACATTGACTCTACCTTCCCAAGCTTTGCGCGAGAGCCAAGGAATCTTAGGCTCGATCTTGCCATGGATGGTGTGAACCCATTCGGTCTGCGCTCGACTTCTTACAGTGTGTGGCCTATAGTGCTTGTCAACTACAACATCCCTCCATGGCTTTCTACGAAGAAAGGACATCTCATCCTTAGCTTGCTCGTCCCGGGCCGCTACAAAGTAAAAAATATGGACGTGTATCTTCGTCCATTAGTTGATGAGCTTAAGATCTTGTGGAAGGAGGGGGTCACGATGCAAGATGTGAGCAGGCGCAATGGTCGGCGGTCAGCCAACATTCGAGCCATTCTCATGTGGACGATGCATGACTTTCCGGGATTGGGAGAGTGCTCAGGTGAGCAGAACTTTGTTCTCGCTGGTAATATCTATATTTTATTTCATTCAATCAAGTATTCACTAGGTCGTGGATGTCCATTATGTGGGCCACAGTTAGACTCCCGAAGGTCACGAACCATGAAGAAGATGGTATATCAAGGACACGCCACTTTCTTGTCGGAGGATCATGAACTCAGGGAAGGTTTTCTTGGACGACCTCCAGCACGTATGAACGCTGCAAGCTGGTACGAGTTGAAAATGGTAAACCCGGAATCACATCCAAATGGAATGCGACGGTTCTCAATTTTCTATGAGTTGCCATATTGGACCCACTTATAGGTCAACCACTTGTTGGATCCCATGCATATTTTAAAAAATGTGGGCAGCTTGCTATGGGACCACATCACAGGAAAGAGAGACACTATAAGGTCACGAATGGATTTAAAGGAGGTAGGTAAGATGGAGGCGCTTTGGCCGCAGTCGAGTACTGAAGGGGGAGTGCAGCTTCCTCGCGCTCCCTGGGTTTTGTCTACCAAAGAAGAGCGCATTGTGAAGCAAGTAATCAAGTCTATCCGCACTCCGACGGGTATGATGCGTTCTCTCAGGTCCGCATTTTCTAAAGATGACCAAATGTCTGGGCTAATATCCCATGATTGGCATAAGATATGTCATGTTTGTGAACAGAATGGATTTTAATTAGCGTGGACATTTTGAAATTTGAAAAGTGACCATTATTCTTAATGCTTTCTCATTTGTGGCAGTTTGTCCTATCGATCGCGATCGCGGGATGCCTTACTCCACAAATTCGCGGGGCCATTTACAGGTTGTCGACTTTGGTGCAATGGATCTCACAGAAAGAGATTAAGAAGTCCTCTATTGAATCCGCAAGGCAGAGAGCAGTTGAGACGGTCTGTCTCTTTGAGAAATACCTGCCCACTAGCATGCTCACGATACAAGTTCACCTTCTTGTGCATCTTGTGGAAGAAGTGGAGATTGCTGGACCTGTCCATACGCGATGGATGTTCTTCCTGGAGCGCTTCATGAAAACCCTGAAAGGCTTTGTGCGACAATGACCTCGTCCAGAAGGTAGCATGGCAGAAGGTTGGTTGGTGTCAGAGCCGTTAGTGCATATCTCACAATGGCTACCAACAGTGGAACCAGACAATGAAATGCTATGGACGCTGAAGGACGATGATAGACTGACTGGAGATGTGGTGGTTGGAAATGGGGTAGAAAAAAGAATGGATGCCTCAATGGAAGAGAAGGTGAATTGCTTTTGTATGTTGCACCATGCCTCCATGGAGACGTGGCTCGCCAAGTACCAGATTGCAAGGCAAGATCGAGAGGAAGCGCGAGCTGAATTTCGATGCAGTACGCATCACCGACCGATTCGATATCCCGAAGGCATGGAGGAGATGCCACGGTTTATGTCAATAGGATGGTTGCATGGAGCCTTGACCGCAGCATCCAGCGAAGGGACAGAGGTCTCAATGGAGGAGTGGGAGTTCTCGAGGGGATGTAGTCCAAAGGAAATGAGGGGTTTAGAATGTGTCGTACCTAAATTTGCTTGCTACATCTAATTTGAGTGTTTCAATGTGCAGTACAAAATATATAGTGCAGCGTGGTCGCACGGACGGCATTTTCGGGTGGAGCGTATTGACAAAATGTGCTCCACAATGGACTGTGGTGTCATGGCAAGGTTTGAGCAAGAGAGCCGGCGACGAGCAACGGATCCGAACACGATTGTGGATGAGATGGAGTATTTTGGGAACTTGCAAAGTATTATTACGGTGGATTACCGTAGCTTCTCCATGATACTATTCGATGTGCAGTGGTTCAAAGTGGTACTTGGAGGAGCTGGAGCAATAGTTCGACGAGGTCCATCTGGATTTCTCGAAATAGATTCCGAAAAAAAATGGACAGATTTGCGCAACACCTTTGTGTTGCCGGCCCATTGTGAACAAGTGCAAATAGTCATTTGCTTGCTAATTGTAATACGACATGGTTTATGTCACAATGGTTTGAACTCGCTATGTAAGTGTTTGTGAACAGGTAATCTTCCATCCAAACCCCCGACAACCTCGATGGTGGTATGTTATACCTTCAACTCCTCGAGGTGCGAGAGTATATGATCAAAGCGATGTTCCAAGCATAGATGAAGAAAATATGCAAATAGAGGGGTCGATATTACAAGGGGTGGAGGCCACCGCAAGCTTGGAGCCCGCATCTGCTAACATTGATGGAAATACAGAAGTCGTAGAATTTTTTGAGAACGAGGCAGACTCGTTCTTTTGTGGTGACATGTCTATCGACCTTCCAGTGTATGTAGAGTTGTGTCAGGAGATTAACATGGGACCATAGAATACTTCATTCTTGGAGAATTGTATTACTCAATTCGTTGTTTAGATCTTCCATAAAGGTAGACAAAATATGCATTTTAAGAGAGATTTTTCAAAAATGATTTATATTAATGTGCTTTGTATAGTTTAAATTGATTATTCTAACATCATTTTTTATCTGTGCAGATATCGACATTTTCAGGATGAGTCGAGGGATGAGCGATGAGGAGTTTCAGGACATGATGGCACGCATGTCTCCAGATCAGCTCGCGAGATTTAGAGAGATAGCAGACCAGGAGCTGTCTCGTTCTTCGTCAGGGCGCTCTGCTAGATCAGCTTCAGCGCGATCAGATGCTTCAGCTTCGAGCAGACGATCTCGACGCTCGCGACTTGGGCCAGAGGGAGGGACTGTGACTGCAGGAGGATCAAGGGGTGCTGCTGTGGAGACACGGACGTGGTATCTCCGTCTCGTCGTTCAGCTGGAGCTGCATCACCTCCAGGATTTGTCACCCCTGTGGGGACGTCCACTCCAGTTACTCCGGCTTTTGCGCAGCTGTCGGCAGATGGCACACCTTTTGGTGGCACTCCTTTTGGTGGCACCCCTTTGAGTGGTACTCCGGAAGAGGGTACCCCCGTCGGTACACCGGATGTACAGGGGTCTCTTGGATATGCCCAGGAGCGTGAACGGAGATAGGAGAGGGCCCATCTTAGGCAAACTCCTAGGGGTTATGGATACCTAGTGGATAGTAGGTCAGGAGCCATCATCATGAATGATGAGGGGAGGACGGTGATGGCTCACATGAGAGAGTTGTGCCAACAAGTTTTTCGGCACAACGTCCTGGATCATTGAAGGAACACACCGGAGGGGAGCAAGGACTAGAAAGTAGCATCCTTGCACGAGGAGTTCCCGGTGCCAGTCGTAGTAGATAGATTCTCTACGGGCTGGATGATGGATTGCATGCGTGCATACATGTCACATAGACGATCTGACACATGCAAGGCAATCAAGAGTGGGGCTCCAAAGCCCGAGTGGTTAGATGCAGACGACTGGCGCCGACTGAGGGAGGAGGCTACAAATTCGCGAGGACGTTGGAGTCAGCAGCGGGAGGCGGCGAGGGCACGAATCGAGGCCGGATCGGTGCATCATCTTGGGAGTGGCGGCCACAGGACATATTTGGAGGACTTTGTAAGTTTCTCTTTTGTTTTGCTTATTTGTTTTTTTGAGATATTCTTTGTACTGACAATCATGTTTCTAACAGTTAGCATTTTGTTTTCTTTGCAGCACTCCGTTACAAATCGCGATCCGCAAGGCCTTGAGACTCGATATGTAGAGAGGCACGGTCTCAGGGCATTGATCGACCGATTGTATAGATGCGGCGGCCCTGTAAGTCACTCATCTTTCTTGTCCGTAGTTACCATGAGATATTTGAATGCATTATTGTATGGTGGATTGATATGTTATTTCTTTTTTTGCAGAATCCGTTTGATGCTCCTTTGCAGCGGGACAAGCTTTCGGGGGACGAGGATTTGTAGCTCACCCTTGGATCCTTAGAGCTCACACACCTTTAGTTTTTAGTCGCCTGATCTATGTAGACATTTTCTATGTATTAGTGATATCGTTTCATGATTGTACCAATCGCATTTTATGCGATCATGTATTTATTTCATGTATCAGTTTTATGATTTCAGTATACATTCTTTTTGTTTGCAAACGCTTTGTATGCAGCAGTGCAGAAACTATTTTGCTGCCCTACCACAAAAATTTTTTCTCTGTTACCGTCGCTATTTGCGTTGCAAATTTACTGCTCGCGTTGCTATTGGCGTCGCTATGAGCGTCGCAAATTCTCTGTAACCGTCGCTATATGCGTTGCATTTGCGACGCATATAGCGACGATTCTATGGCGTCGTCAATAACGACGCTTTTTGCGACGATGGGGGCAAATTTTGTTGTTTGTATTTTCGTCGCTTTAAACGTCGCTATAAGGTCTATATCTTGTAGTGACACTTGGTCCAGGATCTCCCTTTCATTGCTTCTTCTTCTTCAAGCTTAGTGTGCAGTTTTCAGCTTGTTAACAGCGATTGCGACGTGCATGATTTCGCCAATCTCTCTTTTTTAATGAAAAAATTCCATCAGTGGCTAAAAAAGCCACTTGATTTTTGCATACCATCCTAATCTAGAAGCTTTTCTTAGCTTTTTCGTATTTTCTATAATAAATAATATCAAAAATAGGCTAAAATTATCCAAAAATCTAGTATTTTTGGACCATCCATGCCATGGACACTAATACTATTGACTCAAATCACATTGACTCTCTAGATCATTAAGAAAGTTGGATGATGATGCACTCTAGAGTTTTTCACATTGTGCTCACGTAGTGACATGACATCCTCTCCCTTTGAACGTGCACATCCTTCGGTAAGTGCCACCAATGCACCACCCGAATCAAACACCCATAGCTTCAACTTTTCGCTTATCATGCATATAAGAAAGCATCCCCCTAGATCATAGATCAAAATACTTGGAATTTGTACAACTCTTGAGCCATACCTAGTACCCCCTCTAGGGTCATAAGGCGTTGGGTACATATCATACACTAGAGGTTATTAAATCTCCATATACATGCTTTCAATACACCCATCAACAAATACATAGCAACATGTCTGCTCTTTCAAAGTCCATCCCATGGGAAGTTGCTTGTGATAACCTTTTTGCTCCACATCCAATGTAAATTGAGCCTCACTTACATTCAACACATTCTCACCATTACCAAAAATAGTCAAGCAATCCATATCTTGAAGCATCTTAGAATTGCCTATCAAGGCCTCTAACAAAGCATCCGAAACATTTTCCAATTATAAAGCATTATATCTAACATCTTGTAAAGGCATATCCTCGAGCTCATGAACTGTTTTAGAAACAATAACTTTATCATCTTGCAAATCATGTACATCCAACAAGTCACCAATCTCTGTTTGAGTCCTTGCATTAAGTAAAACATTATCTTCACAAACCTCTTCAGATGCATTAAGAAAATCTATAGGTGCAATGGCTAGATCTTCCAACATAGGATCTTCCAAGGCATTTGTGCATGTCTCAATATCAGACTGCAACTTATATCCCAAGTGCTTGCCCTCTTGCTTGCTATCCTATTTCTACTCCTACAAAACTTCTTCCATAACATGCTCAAGAGATGGCTGATTTGTAGCTTTAGGAAAATCCACACTTCTTCTTGTCACTTCCTTAGGTATCCCTTCATTATCTGGATCTCTCATCTGTTTTTCTTCAATAAGTACATCCATGTTTTGCCCTTTTTGTAAATATGAATCCACTAAATATGTATCTATCGGTGATTCCCAACTAGTTATGTCACCAATTTCTTGCCTACATGAGATATTTCACTATCAATAACTTTCCTCATTTCAACTGCATGTAAAGCATGTGTCCATATTTCAGCCCTTGGACCAACCATCACTTGGCCATGCATTCTATCCAACTGTAGACCAAAATTAGAAGCCTGTACCACCGCATAAGCATTTCGAATAGCCAAGTCTTCTAACAACTTCTGCATACCTCCCTTTCCAAACTTCAAAGCAAGAGGCAATCCCGTTTTCTTGTGCATGGATCTTGCCATCTTTCCAAAAGATGAGTTGTTGTGCTAAGGTCTCCTGATAGGTAGCACAATCCTTTTTCTCATGCTACAAACTATCACACCACATACATATTTTTCCTGGCTTAGCGGGGCTGTTGCACGTCCCCTTTCCTCTTGTCCTTTTTCATCCAATTTTCCAACCTTCAATTGAAGATCCCACATGCCTTTGACGAATTCATCCAAGAAATCTTCCCTAACAAAGGGAATAATAGCAGGTATAGCCATAGGGTTAGCCACAGAAGTGGGTGGCTTACTAGATACATCAAATGTTTTGCTAGTAACAATGGGCACACTAGAGACATGCAAATCTTTCTCTTCTTCTATGCTTTTTCACAAGTGTAGGAACAACTTCCTTGACATTTCTCCACTCTGTTTTCAAACCTGTCTCTGTAGTGTGATCCTCTAGTAAATCATCAAGCTTCTCTTGAAGCTTAGGATCAGCTGCATGTAGAAACAATTTAATTTTCTGACTTGCAAGAGATTGATGTTCTTCAAGATCCAATTGCTCAAATTGACTTTCAAATTCTCTTAATAGTTCTGTAGCCACAAGACCCTTATTGGGTTGTAAAACCCACTCCTGAAAAGTCTTACGCATAATCAAACTGGTATCTTCAATGTAAAATTCTTTCATGAGTGTCTTCTTGAAAGCTACCCAGTTAGCATCTTGAATGCATAATTTAGTAATTTGTGCTTTCAGTTCATGTACAGTGATCCGAACAAAATACCGGATCCATGCAAGTTGAGCCACCCAAAGAATTCCACCTTTTAAGCATAGGTATGTACATATGCAGATACATTCCTGCCATTGAATAACTTCATCTCATGCTCAACTGCTTACAGAGCATTCATCACGACACTTTGTATTTGAGCAGAAGCCTGCATCACCTGTTGTTGTTGTTGTTGTACATGCATAATCATATTCATATTGTGTATCAACTGTTGCAACATATCACCAGAGATTATGCTTGAAGGTTCTCCCATCTTGTCTTTCCTTCTTCTCAAGACCTTTCATCTCAGGTTCACCAATGTTGGAGGGGTTTTTGTTGAAAGGTCATATCCACTGGGGATCAGGGGTAGAAGGAAGTAGAGATAGGAGATGGAAGAGAAGAAAAAGAATAAACAGGAGGTAAACACGATAAAGACAAAGCACAATGAATTGAATCAATATGTATTGACAAAACCTGAAATCCTTTGTCTAGCACTACTCAAAAGCAATCTCTACTAAATCTCCTACAGCTCCTTTCGTAGACCAAAAAAACGTGCTTCAAAATAACAGCTCCTTCTTTGCTCCTTGGAACCCAAATCTGATGCTCCACTGGCTCTGAAAGGGGGGTAAAACCTCAGGACACCTGCTCAGCGATCTCCCAGATCATGTCTTCTTCTTTTTCCAGTTCAAAGTGCAGTTTTCAGCTTGTTAATACTGATTGCGATGCGCAGGATTTTGCCCATCTGTCTTTTTTATGAAAAATCCAATACTAGCTGAAAAAATAACTTGCTTTTTGCATGCCATCCTAATCTAGAAGTAGTCCTAGATTTTTCAGATATTTACAATAAATAATAGGTTAAAATTATCCAAAAATCTAGCATTTTTGGACCATCTATGCCACGAACACTAGCACTAATGACTTAGATTACATTGACTCTCTACATCAATAAAGAAGTCCAATGATGATGTACTCCAAAGGTTTTCACACTTTACCTGTATAGTGGCACAACACCGTGGTTGGCTCGAGATACAAGTGCTACTCCTTGCTCTCGTGCAGGTTCAAGAGAGGATGGCTCAAGTGATTGTTGTGGAGGCACCAATGTAGTGTCTCCATCTCGTCGTTTTAGTGGAGTTGTGTCACCTGTAGGATTTGTCACACTTGTGGGAACATCTACTCCAGCAACTCTAGCTTTTGCTCAGTTGTACGTAGGTGGCACCCCTATGGATACTACTCCAAGAGATACCACCCCCATGGGTACACCAAATGTACAGGGGTCTCTTGGCTATGCCTAGGAGCGTGGTCGTAGGTGGGAGAGGCCAGATCTTAGACATACCCCAAAGGGGTATGGATATCTTGTAGATGACAAGATAGGAGCCATGATCATGAATGATGAGGAGAGGAGGGTGATATCTTGTATAAGAGTTATGCCAATAATTTTTTCCATAAAACGTCTTGGACAATTGAAAGAACATACCCGAGGGGAGCAAAGAATACATAGTAGCATCCTTGCATGAGGAGTTTCTGGTACCCACCATAGCAGAGAGGTTTTCCACAGGCAGGATGATAGAGTGCATACGTGCGTACATGTCATACAAACGATCAGATACACAAAAGGAACTTAAGAGTGGCACCTCAAAGCCTGAGTGGCTAGACGCAAATGACTAGCGGAGACTTAGGGAGGAGCCTACAGACTCTCCATGATTTTGGAGAGCGCGAGGCAACGGACATCACAACTGCAGGCAAGGGTGATCCATCATCTTGGGAGTGGCGGCCTTGACTTCTTGGGTGCCCATTAGCTTTAATTCTTTATTGGCACAAAAGCAAACTCAAAAGCTAAAGCATGCTATTTTGTAATTTGGGCTATTATTTGAGCTTGAAGATGAATAATACATGAAGTACATGCTTTGTGGAGCGCTCACACAAGGCATGGGGGGAGATTGCACCCAATTGGTCTCTTGTTCATGTCGTGCAAGCTTTCTACATTGATTTGTGTGCAAAAAGTAGAGTTCTTTTGTTCTTGGGGACCTTTTGACGCTCACTACACGCACATACGGCATCCGATCTGCGCATCAGTGGTATCACATATTCCACGGTGGATTTCGTGCCATGGTGGATTCTGTGAGGTTTTACGGTGGATTCCATAAAATTTTATTACCAGGGCTCATACACAAAGTGGATTCTTTGTGCGAGAAGTCGATGGCGATGCCTATCCTTTTCGGGCATTTTGTTAATTTTATGTGTACATGGGTGATTCCATAGTGGGTGATTCCACAAAATACATATTTAAATTAATAAAGTTTATGAGTTTAGAGTGCACACTCGTGATAAATTAAGGTTAGGATTGATTTCTAACCAATTTATTTATGTAGCTAAAGACTGCTAGGTATTCACTTTTGTCGGTTTAATTGTATTATTTTTCTAACAATTGTGAATGCTTCAGTTGATGTGTAGAGCAAGCAGCGGTGGAAGTGGGAAGTATTGGAGGATAGCGTGTATTCAAGTTATCGTCAATATTTTGATGGGTGCGTATCTTAGGCATGGTGCCTATATTTTGTCGCGCTTATTTATCAAAGCGCTTGATATTTATTTATTATTTTTATATGCGCATGGATGCACGATTTAGATATTTGTATTGGACATTGTATTTGGATATGCCTGACTTCTTGGGTGCCCATTAGCTTTAATTCTTTATTGGCACAAAAGCAAACTCAAAAGCTAAAGCATGCTATTTTGTAATTTGGGCTATTATTTGAGCTTGAAGATGAATAATATATGAAATACATGCTTTGTGGAGCGCTCACACAAGGCATGGGGGGAGATTGCACCCAATTGGTCTCTTGTTCATGTCGTGCAAGCTTTCTACATTGATTTGTGTGCAAAAAGTAGAGTTCTTTTGTTCTTGGGGACTTTCTAACGCTCACTACGCACGCTTACGGCATCCGATTTGTGCACCAAAGGACCATGAAAATACATTAGAGAAATCCCTTAAAATATTTATGAGATCATTCCCTTCCTTCTTAATTAGGTCATCCACTATGTATACGAGTTGAGACTTGTCCTTTTCCCTTCCCAAGTTGGCTTCTTTAACTTTGGATGGTCCTTCAATGGTTTCACTTCATGCCCTTTCCAGTTGGCTCCTAGTAACACCACTATTCGATCACCCTTCTTAAAATTCATGAAGTGCTTGGGAAAGTTCAAGGGTTTCTTTTGTTGGTCAACTTCTAAAGAATTCAACTATTTCCTTCTCTCTTCCTTTAGCCTCCTACACCTTAGGTGGACTAGGAGGTGTTGAGATATTGAGCTCCACTCGTGATATGCCAGGGTGACTGTTGTGCATTTATGTCACCGACTTGTTAGCTACAGATGCAGTTGGTATACCGCCCATGAATAATAGCTAGATGACAGCTATCCTTATCTACTCAAGTTCGTGGCTCAGTTAGTATGCCACCTTAGTTAGTTGAGTTTGGTTTGAGACCCATATATAGGGTTCTTCTATTTCTTTGTACTAGAGTTTTTTTGGCTTACATAACTAAGAAGAGGAAAACTGTTTTCAGCCTCCATCTGTGTGTGTATTCTCCCATTGTGCAAGCAAGAAAGATACAACTGAGACTCCTTCCTTCTCTCCCACAATCTTGACATGGTATCAGAGCCTTGTTCGTGGTAAGGAGCTCAAGAAAGCAAACCAAGTTCGCGGTGTTCTGGTAAGAGGACCAGTGTTGCTTTTATTTTTCTGTTTTGGGAGCAAGTCTCTGCAGGTAGCACAACCGGAAAGTGCAAGAGTGCATTGTCTCAGATTGAGATGCCCTTCGCGGTGTAGCAAGAGGGTAGTATATGCTGCGGGAAAGGGCTTTAGCCCTTGGTTGCCCTATTTTGGAGGCGGAAGTTTTCTGCACGCACTCAGGAAAAGGCCCTATTTTATGCTGTGCGACCACTGTTCTACAGGTCGGTGAAAAGTTACCGTAGAAATTGCATCGTATGCCTGTGCGCAGAGACATCGGGAGTTACAGATGTCTCATATATCCTCTTTGTTTGTTTGGTTGACATTAATCAGCTTAACAATGAGGTTATTAGAGTATCCTACCTTCGAGAATCTCTTGATGAAGAGATCCTTCAGATCATTAAAATTATTGCATTTGGCATTATCTAGACTGGTAAACCAAGTCTCTCCCTGTCTCCTAAGCAAAGACCAAAAGCTTGTGCCCCATTGAGTAGGGTCCATGAGGTTGTTAGCCTAGCACACCTACTCAAACTACTCGACAAAGCTGTAGGGGTCATTTGTTGCTTGATATTTATTGAGTTGCTTGGCAACTATTGGTATCTTTGTTTGGCTTTTGGCATTTGGGGTGACTCCCAACCCTACTAGGAATGATCTTGCCAAGGCTACCCCACTTTGCCCAATGCTGGGTTTATCTAGCAATCGCTTCATGAATAGCTTGTTCACTGTAAGGTCTACTTCTAATTCTCTCTCCTTATTAGCATTTCCTCTCATTCTGTTTTTACCTAGGATGACTAGGATCCTATGAACCTCATTGAGCTCTCTCTCCTTATGCAACCTCTGAGCTGTATGCTACTCGCTATGCATTACAATACGATCCTTCCTAGCCTCCTCTCCTCCTCGATATTGGCTAAGATATCAGTTGTTGGAGGTATTCCTTCATGCGTTATCCTTGTCTGCTAGTCATACTGAGTGATAAGTCACCAGATATCAGTTGGGTACTCTGCCATGTTAAGGTTAAGGTCATTCTTGCTTGAACTAGTACTTGCTATGCTAGTTGTCTCCTGACCCACTAGTATTTCTATGAGGTTAACTACACCGGCTAGAGATGTGTCTCTAATCTTGGCTAGTCCTCTGTTCCCTTAGTGGTCTGATGGTTCTATCTTCCCTAAGTCTTTTTTTCTTGTGTCTTGGATCACTTGTCTAGTTTCTGATATAGTGGGTTCATTTCTTAACTGAAATCCCTTTAGTGTATTTCTTATCAATCCAATAAATCTACAAATGTATACACACTTACATACTTGAGCAGTGCGACTTGATGTAAGTTGTGCAAAATCAAGCTTTTCAATTTTCACATGTGCTTAACTATCTAAGATGTAGGGTGCACTCTTCAATGAGGTCAATCACATCCAACATAGGAGAGATAACATTCGGATCCACACAATCTATTTCAATTGGCTGAAATGCAAATCCTTTTCCATGCCTAGGAAATGGCCAAAAGCCAAAATAGCAAATACATCACTAAATGCCTAGCCCATTGGCATAAGCATAGACTCACACATGAATTGATTATATCTACTAATACCCTCTCTCAAATCATGGGTGGCATAGCATAATACAATGATAGAATGATAATGACTAGGATATACAACATTAAACGTCATAATAGGACCATGGATATCCAACTAGTGGTTGATCAAGGCACCACCAAGGTACCTATGAGAGAACTTAATGTCAATGCTGATCGCACTAGTTTTTGAAAATAGAGAAGAATCATAGCAACTCTCAATGTCTATCAATAGTGTCTCCTAGTAGCATGCATGATCATCCTATCAAGGAAGCCTTTGAGCATATGTGACCATAGATTAACTAGATTGCCAAAGTTTTCCCGCATGTCAGCTCATACTTGGAGCCAATCCCACTCTCTATCAAGAAGAAACAACCCATCATTAACTTGCATATCAATCCCAACTCAATGATTTTAACTTGCAAGACTATGATCAATGCACCAAGGGCATCTCTCTCTTTAGCATGTGTATGTGTATAGGTGTATAGATGAGACTCAATGGCCCCAACTCACTGCCTTCTCACAATCCCTCTCTAGTGCATTGGAGAATCGTGAGGCATGACCACAATACCTTCACTAGAAAGCAACCGAAGGAGGGACTAACAAACCCCTTCCTTCTCTATAAAACAAGAGAAGATCCCTTTTGTGCCTTGGCCTTTGTCTTTACTAGACGAGAAGAGCATGAGAAGAATCTGTATCATGCTTCTTCTTCTTCTTCTTCTTCTTCTTCTTCTTCTTCTTCTTCTTCTTCTTCTTCTTATATGAAGCTACTAACTCCTTACAATCCTTGTGAGAAGTCCCTTCTTTTCACCTGCTCAATTGAAGGCTAAGGTAGAGGGGTAGTGATACGAGGTAATCACACAAGCAATAGGTAAGAAGCTCTTCCACCTTGTTCGATTTGCCTTAGTTATAGCCATAAGAGACTCTTGAGGCACCTTCTTATATATTGGATTACCTGCAGACTCCCAATCTTTCTTAGCCTTAACTTGTGCACGTATGAGCAACATATATAATTGAAATTGTAGTATACCCAAAATCTACTATCGAGACCACTTGTAGGTCTAGAATGGAGGCCAAAATGACCTCGAATGCCAATAATCACAATAGGCAAGCCCGAAAGGGCTTGTCTACAATATATAGGCTATACTTTCTACTCACTAAGTTTCATTGCAATCTAAGACTATAGTCTTGCTAACCTCAAGAGTCTCTTATGGCTATAACTAAGGCAAATTGAGCAAGGTGGAAGAGATTCTTACTTGTTGCATGTTTTCTTACACTCCTGTCACTATCCCTCTACTTTGGCCTTCAATTGAGCTCTACACGACTGTGGGACAACTCTGATAACATAAAATTAGACAAGAGAGAAGAGAGGTGAAGAGACTAAGAGCACACGCACAAAAGCAATGGAGACTTGAGCATACATGAATATAATGTTGAAATCTTCTTCTTCTTTTTTCTTATTCCACACAAAATAATTGAGTCTATAACATGATGAAAGACTAATAGAAAAGCACCACACATATGTACACACAGTCACTAATAAGTGTGAATCCACTGAGGGAAAGAAGAGGTTGCACAATGAATGTGATATAACTAGGGATGGACTACTTGGGTGTAGTCTAACTATAGAATCACTAACATATTCTCATGTCATTTACCTAATATACTAGTGAATAATATCCTACCACATCATCAAGGCCCGTAGTGGATACTAGCTCATGTAGAGCTCCACATCTCAACAAGAATGTCTAATGCTTTATGAATGATGAGGGGAGGAGGGTGATGGCTCGCATGAGAGAGTTGTACCAACAAGTTTTTTGGCATAACATCTTAGATAATTGGAAAAACATACCGAAGGGGAGCAAGGACTACATATTAGCATCCTTGTATGAGGAGTTTTCGGTTCCAGCCACAGCAGATAGATTTTCTACAGGCTGGATGATGGACTACATGTGTGCATATATGTCACACAGATGATTGGACGCATACAAGGCACTCAAGAGTGGGGCTGCAAAGCCCGAGTGGCTAGATGCAGACGACTGGCGCTGACTAAGGGAGGACGCTACAAATTCTCTAGGATATTGGAGTCAGTAGCCCGAGGTGGCGAGGGCACGACTAGAGGCCGGAGTGGTCCATCATCTTGGAAGTGGCGGCCACAGGACATATCTGGAGGACTTTGTAAGTTTTCTTTTGTTTTGCTTGCTTATTTTTTTGCAATATCTTTTGTACTGACAATCATGTTTCTAACAGTTAGTATTTTGTTTTCTTTGCAGCACTCCATTACAAATCGTGATCCGACCGGCCTTGAGACTCGATATGCAGACAGGCACGGTCTCATTGCATTGATCGACCGATTGTATAGACGCGGCGGCCCTGTAAGTCACTCATCTTTCTTGTCCGTAGTTACCATGTTTAATTAGAATGCATTATTGTATGGTGGACTGATGTGTAGTTGTTTCTTTTTTTGAAGAGTCCGTTTGATGCTCCTTTGCGACAGGACAAGCTTTCGGATGGCGGGGATGTATAGCTCACCCTTGGATCCCTGGAGCTCACACATCCTTCTTTTTTGGTCGCCTGATCTGTGTAGACATTTTCTATGTAGTAGTGATATCTTGCCATGATTGTACCAGTCGCTTTCATTATGCGATCATGTACTTATTTCATGTATCAGTGTTATGATTTAAGTACACTTTGTTGTTGTTTACACGAGCATTGTACAGAGTGCATAAACTATTTTATATGACCCAAATAAAGCACACAGTGCTATATGTGGCACAATTTTTTTTTCCCTATTACCATCACTATTAGCGTCGCAAAATTACCTGCATGCGCCGTTTTGGCGTTGTTATTAGCATCGCAGAGTATCACTGATACCGATGCAAATAGCGACGCTGATAATGACGCTAATATCGACTGTTCTATGGCATCGCCAATAATGATGCTTTTTGCGACGACGAGGGAAAATTTCTTTATTTACATTTTCGTCGCTTTTAACGTCGGTATAAGGCCTATATCTTGTAGTGTAGACTACACCCACATAGTCCATCCTTCGTTAGGGCACATTCATTATGCCACCTCCTCTTTTCTTAGTGGGTTTACACTTAGTGACCATGTAAACATATGTGTGGCTTTCATATTAGTCTTTCAACATGTTATAGACTCAATTTTTCTATGTGGAAGAAGAAGAAAGAAGAAGAAGAAGATTTTAACCCTATCTTTATGTGTACTCAAGTCTCCATTACTTTTGTAAATGTGCTATTGGTCTCTTCACCTCTCTTCCCTCTTGTCTGTTTTCAACTCCATCAAACTTTCAATGAACATAGTAGAGAGTACAGTTCATACTAAATGTATTCCAAAAGAATAGATTGTATATGCTAAAGCTGGTCCTAGATTTATATCATAGAATCATAAAAGATTCAATAGTATGTCTAGGTTCAAAATTAATTTGCTAGATATGACCATCGAGGGTCAATACACACATGATGGTAGGAGCCTCATACAACATATACAGCTTGTTCTACACCTCTGAAGTGGTCTTACAAGAGGCAATAGATGCAAGAACCTCTTTAGCAATGAATCATAATAGAGCTAGATATACATGAGTATTATACAGCTCTGAAGTAAGCATAGCTTCCTTGTAATTATTGTGGTCCCAATATTCAAGAATAGAATCAGGAATGTGAGTACACAAAATAGCTCCAAATAGCACATCTAATAATTGCTTCTACACAAACCATGCCTTTCATGACAACACTCCATGTGACATAGTTAAGGCCATGAGGTTTATCATTAGTAGATCAACATGAAGGTGCCATTTGGAGAGGATAGGAAGAGAAGTTAAAGAAAAGAATAGAACCAAAGAGAGAGTATGATCAAAATATAGCAAAACTTACATGAACAAAAGTTCACATGTAATGTAGGACCAAAAATCATTTCAAAAAATATGTCACCTCCTATTGTGCAAAAGGATCAAAACAAAGCCAAAATAGGAGCCGAAACATCAAAATGGACATGTGAAGTCATTGGCCCATCCTGTAGACACAAGGAAAACAGAAAACCCAAGGTTAAATCATCAAAACATAGGCTCTTTGAGCATTCAATGTAGTAAATTTGGTGGAAATAACTGAAGTTGTTGATGCCAAATGAAAATGTGGATGTAGTAAAAGTAATAAAAATAGTCCAAACATAGGCTAAATAGGAAACAAAAATGCCACAATTAGGCATTAAGTAGGGCTCCTAAATAGTAGAAAGCTAAAAAAACTAATTAGAAGGAATTTGTAGACCTATAATAATTTGGTTCTATTAGGTCTGATTTCCTTCTATTTTGATTTGTTTTCTTTCTGATTGAGGTTATGATTGTAAATGAGTGGTTTGAGGAATGATTTAGAGAGTGTTGGATGATTTTTGGATGGATTGAATATGGTTTTTATATTTTCTATTGACTTTGGAAGTCTTATGTAGAGCCTCTATAAATCTTCTATTTTATTTTGTATGCTTTTATAAGTGTTCTGTTGGATGAATGTTTAGCTTGGGAATTTTTTTCAATCTTAGAAAGATATGAATGAAATCTCCTCAAAGCTAAGAGAAGCAGAAGAAGTAGTCGATAAATACTTGAAGTGAAGACTAAGGTGATAATGCTAGTAGTGAGCTACCGAAGGTCATTGTAGTGTCTCTGGTAACCTTCCATAGAAACATACCTTTTAGAAGGGGTATCCATGACCAAGAGAAGATTATTGAGTATTATTATTTGTTATTCTAATGTAATATTAAGAGAGAGCATATGTGAGAGAGATAGTGTATGAGAGATAGCCGATTTTCTATGAAAAACAATATATCTATGAGTGAGACTATGAGAGAGATCAAGAGAAAGACTATAAAGACTATGAAGATGATGAAATATGAATACTATGTGATGAATTCCTTTCAAATTTGATCATTCCTTGGTGTTTTGTTGATTCTTTGATGGTTTCTATGAAGAATATGGAGACTATGTTGAAGATTTGTTATGATAAATCCATAGGAGATTTAGTATATGATGTTGCATGAAGATTGGTTATTCTTGGTATTCTTTTTCTTCTTGTGGTTGATTAAAGTATGAAGAACATGCTTGTTGGTGTGACAAGATAGATTTTCTTGCAGTATTTTCCTTGTTTTCTTGGTGTCCCTCTTTGGGTCCCAATCGATAAGAAGTTCTCCCACTCTCTCTCTCTCTTCCCCTTAGATAGTGCTTATGGAGGCACCTAGAGGAGGGTGGAGCAAAAATCTCGAATAGCCATGAGATTTGATGTGCAAGAAAAAATTTATATATTCTACAAATATACACTTTTGGGCTTCCCAATTGTGCTTTTAGCCATTCTAGGTCATTTTGGGATCCACTTTAGGTCCATGATAGTGTTAGGGCATACTATAATTTTAGCCATGTCGGCCATTCTCTAGTGTATAGGCTATAGATTTAAAATTTGTAAGTTTTGAGGTATTTTGTAGGAAGTGAGCATAAGGTTTATGTACAAACAGATTATATATTGTACATATTATTGAGCGGTCAGTGTCGCTATTTGCGTCACAAATAGTGACGCATATAGCGATGCCAATAGCGACGCCGATATCCGCCGTCGCTAATCGGCGTCGCTAATTGCCCAATTCCTTGTAGTGTGTCCTAAGGTCTTAGCCCCCTTCCGAAGCCAACAGAGCCATCAGATTTGGGTTCTGAGAAGCTGAGAAGGAGCTGTAGGAGGCATATTCCACTGTGGATTCCGTGAGGTTTTTCAGTGGATTCCATGAAACTAGAGACATGTTCCACGGTGGATTCCGTGAGATTTTTTCGATAGATTCTGTAAAACTTTATGTATTTTCTGAGGCTTGTACACAAGGTGGATTCCTTCTGCAAGAAGTTGATTTGTAGCTGAAGACTGTTAGGTATTCACTATTGTTTATTTATTTTATTTATAAATAATTGTGAATGCTTCAGTTGATGTGTAGAGCAGGTAGCGGTGGCTTTTGGTAGCACTAGGCGTTAGCATAAGTCAAAGCATAAATTTCATGATTATGATTAGTCATATTAAGTATAATATATAATATTATGTATTTATATAATACTCTATTTGTAAGTTATAAGTTTAATTTTTTTAGTAATAATTAGATAATTATCTTTAGTACTATTAATTAATTTACTTTTAATATAAATTATTTTAGAATATGAGATTTAAGATATGCTTTTATTGAAATAAGCTTTTTTATAGAATACCTTGCTATTTTCTTAATGTGGTTAAGTTTAGAAGGCTTTTCCAACTTTCTTTATAAAAGCAACAGGATCACACACAAAACAGGAGAATAGGGTGAAAATTGAGTTTATTCGTTTCTCTCTCATCCGAAATTGGAATTCAGAGCTTCAAGATACATTTTGGGAATTTTGGCATGTTCCGAGCACAATGGTGATGTCAAAACATCAAGATTCGGAGCACAAAATTTTCTACAGCAGCTATAGCACCATTGGTATTAGAGCTTGGCTACGCTTTAAGTTTTCAATTCTATGATATCAATGTATAAAGACCAACACCGTGGAACATTTCAATCTAAAAGGCTAAATAGAAGAGGCACTTCAAAGTACTCTAGCTATTGCATATGCTTCACTATAAAAATCCTCTTGAACAACTATTTTTTAGGTGATGTAACTTTTTACTGGTTCATATTTTGAAGATTGTGTAAAAACAAAAGTTTTAGCCCTCAAAAAGATCTAGAATTGTTATTGGATACATATTTTAAAAATTATAAATATTTAGCGAGTTATTTGAGTCTTAAAGTGACCCTAAATGTAAATTTCACAGTAGTATAGAGAAAACTGTGTAGTAGCCAAGTTTCAGCCCTATTTTTTATGACCTTACTTTTAGATTTGGTAATTCATCATAGGGACATGAATTGTAGATCATTTTTTTGTCTACAACTCTTTAGTTATCATCATGACTTGATTCTATCTACAAAGAAAGTAATTAATCTTAAACGCAGGTCTTGCAGTTAACCCAAACATTGAAATTTGTAAATTTCAACCTATATAGACATCTAATTTCCTAGTAGGATAGCTTTTAATTCATTTGGAATTTAAGTTTACTCTCAAAAGGAATTTTTTAAACTTGTACAAAGATCTAAAACTTATATTAGACATGGTTTTGTCTAAATACACATATGTTAAAAGATAATCATATCTAAATATGCCATAGAACATGAATATTACTCTTTTTTTTTAAACGGAGACTAGTATTTTATCCAACTTTAGCCTTATCTTTAATATATTTCTTTTTAAATTTTAGTCTTAGTCATAAGTAAATGTTTTGTAAAATTCCTTATAAGCTCTAACTCTCTAGTGATAGACTAACTTGATTAACAAGAATATATAAGTTGTTTTTATTCAAAGTAGGCCTTCAATATGATTCTCACTCTAATTTTTTATGATTATAGTATGCCTTTAATGTTCTTATTTTTTGATTTGATAAACATTGAGACTAATAAATTTTTCTTGAAAGTACTTTGGAAAATTCTTCAATTTCCTAATTCTATTGTAAATTCACGCTCTCTAGTAAAGATAGAGATGTCCAATCAAGGTAAGATAGATAAGCATTTTACTTCCTTTTTTTCTAGAATTCTTAATTAAATTTTTACTTACTACTAAACTAGAATAAAAATTTTATTTGTTATTGTTGATGCTTTGAGTATGAGACCTAGCATTCATAATATTTTTGTATTATCTTTTGACTCTCTTATTCCCATGAAAGACATCTAATATGGCACTATCACTAGTTTTTAATCTTATTAGAATCAATTGTTTGCTAATAATTAGACTCCGATTGATTCATTGTCGTATACTAGATACTTTGTAAAAAAAATTTATAAAAAAACTCATTTAGTTGAAGACGTGCAACGGATGATCGTCCACACCCTTAGTGTTTACCCTACATTGCTAGCTCCACATTGAGCAGCTAATAGCAATTGTGGACAATTGCTATCCCACCCCGGGTATATGATGCTAGGAGGCATATTCCATGGTGGATTCCGTGAGGTCTTTTGGTGGATTCTGTAAAACTAGAGACATATTCCACGGTGGATTCTGTGAGATTTTTCAATGGATTTCGTAAAACTATATGTATTTGCTGGGGCTCGTACACAAGGTGGATTCCTTGTGCAAGAAGTTGGTTTGTAGCGAAAGACTGCTTGGTATTCACTATTGTTCGTTTATTTTATTTATAATCAATTGTGAATGCTTCAGTTGATGTGGAGAGCAGGTAGCGGTGGCTTTTGGTAGCACTAGGCATTAGCGTAAGTCCAAGAATAAATTTCATAATTATGATTAGTTATCTTAAGTATAAAAAATAATATTATGTATTTGTATGATATTCTATTTGTAATTTATAAGTTTAAACTTTCTTAGTAATAATTAGATCATTGTCTTTAGTACTATTAATTTATTTGTTTCTAATATAGATTATTTCAGAATATGAGATTTAAGATATGCTTTTATTGAAATAATCTTTCTTTATGAAATACCTTGCTATTTTCTTAATGTGATTAAGTTTAGAAGGCTTTTCCAGCTTTCTTTATAAAAGCAACAGGATCGCGTGCAAAATAGGAGAACAGGGTGAAAACTAAGTTTTTTCGTTTCTCCCTCATCTAGAATCGGAATTCAGAGCTTTAAAAATCGTTTTGGGGGTTTTGGCATGCTCCTGAACGTGATGGTGATGTCAAAATGTCAAGATTCAGAGCACATAATTTTCTGTAGTAACTGGATACCTCTTGACTCTTAAAACTCTATATTTCAATTGATATTTGTACTTTCTTTGCAGTTATATGTAAGATATGAATGTAAATATCCATGTAAAACTAAAATATATAATTAAAGATGGCAAACCATGGCTTTTTCCATGGGAGAGGTTGGGCCCAATCGTGTGTTTTTCTCTTGTCTTTCTCAATCTATTAAGTTATTTAAATCCTCTTATGTATTATAATGTTGTTTGTATTTAATAGTCGAGATGTTTGATTTGTTAGATTTTTCCACTAAGTTCTTCGTTTATGATTGAGATTTGATTTGCTAGATTTGCCATGTGTTCTATTTCGCACCATCTGAGTAGTGCCACAGAAAGGATTTCAGGTTCTGTCAATACATATTGATTCAATTCATAGTGCTTTGTCTTTGTCGTGTTTACATCTTGTCTATTCTTTTTCTTCTCTTCTATCTCCTATCTCTACTTCCTTCTATCTCCGATCCCCGATGGATATGACCTTTCGATAAAAACCCCTCCCACAATGGGCTCACCGCAATCCATGTCTCCGCAGCATCCCCCAAAACCACTCCCTTCGTGCGTCGGCCCAACGGCCCAAGTCTCGACCCAAGTCTAGAGCGTCAACCTCGTGTATTAGAAACTGAAGCATCAAAGCATGCCAAAGTAGATCTAATAGAATGGCCTATAATGGTGTCGGAGAGAGCTCCTGGTTTGCCATATCTCTGAATCGAGCCATTTGATCTGGAGACATACATGTGAATATCTCCTGCAACTCCTCATTTCTCATACCTCGACTCATCGTGCTCTCCAAATATCATCAAAGATCACCTACACAGATAGAAAGTGAGGTTAGTATAATCAATATAAAGAATCAAGCAAAGCACGGTAATATAACTCTGAAAAAAATGAGGCTACTTAAAATTCATATTCTAGAGTACCCTTATAAGTGATTCATTAATGAATTGAGTAGGCAGATGCTACAAATATGAAGTAGCCTAGGATCCCATGTCAATCTCCTAGCACAAATCCGCATACACTCGAAGGTTGATAGAGACAGGTCACCACCAAAGGATGAGTCCAACTTCTTCTCAAAGAATTGCTAGCCTATTGTCTTTCTATCATCGTTACCTGATTCTTCCTCCTCTACACGCTCCAAGCCATCTTTGACCTCCACCCCTTGCAATATCGACCCCTCCATCTACATATTGTCCTCATCTACACTAGGAACATTGCTTTCATCATACACTCCCGCACTTCAAGGAGCTAAAGGCATAACATACCACCATCGAGGTTGTTGGTGGGGGTTTGGATAGAAAATTACCTATTCAAAATCACATACAAGAGAGATTCAACATTTGTGACAATATATCTGTCTTGTAATAAAATTTTAAAAAATAGTTATTCATGCACTTATTCACAATGGGCCGACAAGACAAACATATCGCATAGATCCGTCAATCTTTATTTGGAATCTATTTTGAGAAATCCAGATGGATCTCATCGAACGGTTGCCTCGACTCCTTCAAGTACCACTTTGAGCCACTGCACATCGAATATGATCATGGAGAAGCTACGGTAATCCACTCAGATAACACTTTGCAAGTTCCCAAAATACTCCATCTCATCTATAACGGTGTTTGGATCTATGGCTCGCCGTCGGCTCTCTTGCTCGAACTTTGTTGATACCACAATCCATTGTGGAGTGCATTTTGTTAATGTGCTTGATGTTGAAATTTCACCCACGTGACCACACTGCACTGTATATTCTATACTATACATTGAAATAGTTAGATTAGTTATCACATATAAAATCTAGATATGACAACTTGTAAAACATATGGTCACCTTTGGACTACATTCCCTCGAGAATTTCCACTCCTTAGTAGAGACCTCCATCCCTTTACATGAGGCTACGATCAAAGCTCCATGTAACCATCACATAGACATAAACCACGGCATCTTCTCCATGCCCTCAAGATATCGAATCCATCGATGGCACGTACTACGTCGAAATTTTGATTGCACTTTTTCTTGATCTTTCCTGTCTTGCTCATACCTAGCAAGCAACATCTCCATGGATACATGATGCAACATACAAAAATGATTCACTTTCTCCTCCATTGTAGCATCCATCATATTTTCTATCCCATTTATAACCACCATATCTCTGGTTAGTCTATCATTGTCCTTCAGTGAGACTATAGCATATTGTTGTTTGAATCCATTGTTGGTAGCCACTCTAATATATGTACTAATGCCTCCGACACCAATCAACCTTCAAACATGTTGCCTTCTGGCTAAGCTCATTATCACACAAAGCCTTTCAGGGATTTCATGAAGCACTCCAAGAACAACATCCATCGTGTATGGATAGATCCCACAATCTCCACTTCATCTACAAGATGCACAAGGAGGTTTTGTTTGTATCGTGAGCATGCTGGTGGGCATGCACTTCTCAAAGAGACAAACCATCTCCACTGCTCCCCGCCTTGTGAATTCAATAGAGGATCTCTTGATCTCCTTCTGTGAGATCCATTACACTAAATTTGATAACCTGTAAATCACCCCACGTATTTCTAGAGTGAGACATCCTCCGATCGCGATCGATACTACAAACTGCCACAAATGAAGAAGCATTACAAATACCAACTAGACTCCAAACAGAAAAATACACAGGCCACTTACAATTCATTCGTAGTACAAACCTGGCACATCTTATGTCAATCATGGGATTTAGCCTTGATAGTTGGTCGTCTTTAGAAAAAGTGGATTTGAAAGAACACATCATACCTATCAGAGTGCAAATAGACCTGATAATTTGCTTCACAATGCACTCTTCTTTAGTGGACAAAACCCAAGGAGCGTGAGGTAGTTGCAGCAACTATCAGCACTCGATTGTGGCCAAAGCACCTCCATCTTGCTTACCTCCTTCAAATCCATTCGTGCCCCTGCAATGTCTCTCTTTTCTGTGATGTGGTTTCATAGTAAGTGACCCACATTCCTGAAAATATGCATGGGATCCAACAAGTGGTTAATCTGTAAGTGGATCCAATACAAAAACTCGTAGAAAATCAAGAACCGTCACATTCCATTTGGATGTGACTTCGTGTGGACCATTTTCAACTCATACCAGCTTTGTGTGTTCATTTGTGCTGGATGTCATCTAAGAAAATCTTCCCTTAGTTCATGACCCTCCGACAAGAAATAGGCATGTCCTTGATATACCATCTTCTTGATGGTTTGTGACATTTGGGAGTCTAACTGTGGCCCACACAATGGATAAGCATGATAACCTAAGGTAACTAGACTTGTCCCAATACCCCTATTTAGTGAACACAAACTTGAATGAGCTATGATAGATAAGACCAACGAGAATAGAAGCCTACTTACCTGAGCACTCCCCAAATCCCAAAAAGTCATGCATGGTCCACATGAGAATGGCTTGTATATTGGCGGACCATCGACCATCACGCTTGCTCATATCTTCCACGGTGACACCTTCTCCCGCAAAATCTTAATCTCATCAATTAATGGACGGAGATAGATGTCCATATTCTCGACTTTGTAGCGGTCAAGAATGATCAAGCTAAGGATCAAGTGTCCTTTCTTAGTAGAAAGGCATGGCGGGATGTTATAGTTAACAAGGACTACAAGCCACACATTGTAAGAAGTTGAGTGGAGACCGAATGGGTTCACACCATCCATAGCAAGACCAAGCCAAGATTCCTTAGCTCTTGTGCAAATCTTGGAAAGGTAGAGTCAATGTGGCTCCATGCGTGTGAATCTGCTTATATTTGTTGGACTCCATCTATGGATCTATTCTGCACATGCCACATTGTCAAGCTCGTCATGCCCGATGTATGAAATATGTGACATATACAGGGGATAATTGGAACGTGTCTAAGAACTTTTTGAGGGGCGGAACAACATGCATTCATTGTCACATGCATGGATGATGTTGTAGTTTCCAAGCTTTTGTAAAACATGTGTCAGGCATGATATTTCCAAGTGGTAATATATGATACTTTAGCAACCTAAAAAGAAACCATAAAAAACCTTGAAAAATAACAATTATTTTTTATAATAGTACCGAAAAGAAATCAACAAAGCGTATGTAGAATGTACGTGAATAACTCGATCACACTTGTATCTCTCCACCCGTATTTTGCTTGCACACTTATGAGTGCAAGCAACGTCTTCAAGTGAGATATTTCGCACCAATCACATAATGGTATGGATGCTTCCTCTTCTTAGTGGATCATATGTCTTTGCATCCATGGGCATCAATGCATCAATCATTGCCTCCATCTCAAGCTCCAAGATTGTAGGAAAGTCTGAAAGGTTGCCTATCTCCTCTGATATTGATGGTATAGAGATTGGGTCATGCCTTCCAAGTGGTGGATTGGCTCAAGCACTCTATCCATCACACACCCACGAACTCTTCTAATTGGCCGCAATAGATGCATTCCTCCTTAGGATGAGATGTCACCTCCTTGTATAAATTTTATGGCCACATCTAATGCTTTTGTATATGATATTCAACTAGTTTATGAATATCAAGCATGCTCGATAGACATTTTTCTTACCATTTGCTCAAAGTTTGAGATTGCCTGATCAATGATCTCTAATTGGAACTCGGCGAAGTGTTGTATGTATTCTATTGACAAGCAACGCTTTCGTTTGCTGGCACCTAGATGATGGGACACCATCTTTCGCATTCATGGTCTTCTGTTTGTTCTCTTCATCAAGAAGAGAGTGTTCAATGTCTTTAAGTGAGAGAATTGGCATTACTTGGGGTGGACAGAAGATTCTCATATGGATCCTTATTTACACTTGCAAGTGGTACGGCTATTGCTTCATCTTCATAAGTACTCTTCTTAAGAGTTGCAAGCTAGGTTTTTAGGCTCTTGAACTTGTTAATGTGTATGGTCATGGAAGCACTATAGTTTATATCCAATTTCTAAAACTGCATGAGAAATTTTACCTTTGAAGTCTTTGCTTGGGTACCAAACATCATGTCAAGTTCCTCCGAAGCAGTTCTAGCATCTCTAATGCTAGAGATAAGATATAGCACATCATCACTTAGTCCCCAGGCAATTATGCCTAGTGTCTTGCTATTCATATTCTTCCATTATTTGATTTTTGGTGGAGCTACTGCAAGGATCCCATTTTCTAAATCTTCTTTCCCATCATCCGCATCACCTTTATCATCTTCAAAGAGATCCAGAGGTCTTTCCTCATGAGGTGGTACATGGTCTTTTCCTTCCAGGCATGGAAACCTTCTCCATTGAACTTTGCTATTTGCTCAAGATTTTCCATGTTGATAAGCTTTAATTAGCCAAAAAAAGAGTTGTATTTCAATGTGTCAAGAGACACAAGTGGAAGATAGTGTGAAGACACTCTGTAGTATCAAGAGACATTATGTCTGGTCTTGAGCTTGAATCTTCTTTATGCTTGATGATGATTCTTGATGCTTGTCTTGTCCTTGTATTATCCTTCAATTTGAGTTAGTAGAGAATATTTGAGTAATGGAACTTGGATTTGTCAAATGGATTTGAGAATGGAGTGAAGAAATAAGCTTGAATGTTAATGGCTATGGTGTTTATTAGGGTTTTGAAGCATAGGTGATTGATTTTTTAGTTGGTACAACACTACAGTTGATGATTCAATCAAATATTTGATGGAGAGGAAGCTTAGAAGCCACCCTTCAAATGCTCTATGATCAGAGGAGGAATCGTAGTGTGCAGGCAGAGATCGAGCTATACGAATTCATGTAGGCTCAAAAATTCCAACGATCACAAATTTGACAATGCCGATGCATAGAGTGTCCAATCTTGATCTATAAGATGGTACAAAGTTGCGCCTTGAGCTGCTAAACAACTCAAAATAAATCGTAATGAGTATGGCCTCTACTGTGAGATCCAAGAGCTCAAATGGGTGCAGGTCCTTTTTGGCTATGGAGGATACATAGAACAGAAGTTGACAGAGTTGACAATGCTGAGTTATAGATGACCTAATGTTGAGCTCTGAGGTGATAGAGAGGAGCTCCACAAGCAGGAGTAGAGATCTCTAGATGGAAGCTTGTCAAGATCTTGTTTGGTTGAAGAGATATAAGAGCTTAAATTAGGGTAGGTGTAGGGTGGCTATGGCTGCCAAGCAAAGCTGTGAGAAGAAGGAGTAGGAGATAGGGTTCTAGACTTTGGAATGTGCTCAAGCTAAGCTAGATGAGAGTGAAAAGGAGCTGGAGGAGTAGTGCCATGCCCGACTGGGCTCTAATACCATGTGAAAAGTGCAGATCTAGAGCATGACAGGAGCTAGAGGATGCAAGATGAGGACAAGACTCATGTTGACATAGACAAAGAGAGACCAAATGTTAATGTTAACCCTCAGACGAATAAGGTGGAAAATCTAGGTTTATCTAAAAAGGAAGACACAGCCAAGGTAAAGTGAAACGGAAGACGAAGGAGTGCTAAGAAGAATCTGGAAACACAAGAAGTGCAAAATAGTCCTAAATCAAGGAGAAATGCACACAAGAAAAAGCACAAGTCAATACTTTTGCAAAAGAGTGCAAGGCGCATCATGATTTATTTTAGGAGTGCCGGGATCTCACCTGATAAAGGTAGATGGGCGGCGGGAAGGAAGCTAGGAAGATAGAAGGACAATGGGAAAAAGGACCTAGGCCACGACCAACCATGTAAAACGGGGGATAAGGGGATGACTGCCCAAAAGGGATTTAGGGTTTTGTATATAAAGTTGAAAAGTGAATGAGAAGCTCATTCTTGTGTGTGGCCAAAAGTTGCTCTCCCCTTCTTCTTCTTCTTGCTTGCTTGAGCTAGTGCTTGAAAGAGGGAGTGTGAGAGTGTGAGGGAGTGAGTGTGTGAGGGCAAGGGACCGTGGTGAAGAAGTTCTCCATCTTCTCTTCTCTTCTCTTCTCTTCTCTTCTCTTCTCTTCTCACAGAAATGGAGCTTGGAGCGTGGAGCTTGAGGATGGAGCTCTCTTGAAGCTTGCACTTAGATCATGGAGCTCTCTTGAAGCTTGCACTTAGATCATGGAGCTACCGAAGTGCTCGGGAGAGGAGGCAACTTGATCGGGCATGGAGGTAAGCTCACTACACTCGTAGGGATGGATAGCGTGTCGGCTATGTGAGAGGTAGCCCTTGGTGCTCAACTTGGAATGCTTGAAATAATAAGTGGTCCCTGGGTCTCGGTAGTTGATCACCTCTACATTTTGGTTCTATTGTGGCGTTTAACGGATTCAAGACTTGAGTGCTTAGCATCGAAGTAGGGTTTTCCCCGAATCAGTGCTTGCGGTAGATAGGTAGGAAGTGAGGGAGTTTGAAGAGGTATTCGATCTCCTTAGCAATTTAGTTTTTGGTTTTTTGGATTTGGAAAATCATGTTGGAGTAGTGTACATATTTTCTTTGTGATTTGGATGCATTAGGGTAGGAAAAAGTAAATAAAAAAGAGAAAAATAAGCATTAGGATTTCTCCTATCATAACAGGGCAAGAGGGTTTGATTTATTTGCTGATTTGCATTTTAGAGTTTATTTGCTATTCCAGGTATATACAACTCTTCCCCTCAATCCATAGCTTTGAACTGGAGGTGTGTGTGATATGCCATGACCTAAATCATGTGATTCGATTAATTTATTATTGTGTCAATCAAAAATACACCTTGTTCGGCTCTGAGTGACTACGATTTTGGGCTGAGACCACGGCCCTTGGCCCTCCTATTTTCGGCCATTCAACCCACCACTATTCAGACGCTTAGAACTCGGCGGGCCGAATCAACCATTTGGCCCATCTTACTTGGACACTTAAAAATTTGGCCCTCAGCCCTATCAACTCGGCCCAACCACGAGTTGACATTCCACCCAGCCGAATTGACCATTCGGCCTAGTTAACTTGGCCCTCGGCCAGAGTCAGCTATTCGGCCCTCGAAAAACCACATTCGAACTCGCCGAATCGGACATTCGGCCTAATTGCATTTGGCCATTTCCTCATTTGGCCCTTGGCCATTCGGATGGGCCAAATCAGACATTCATTCCCTGCAATTCGAATCTATTGAGCCGAGTTTGGATTTTTTCAAATTTTAACTTGTAGACCCTAAAACTGACCTAGAGACCATACAAAGCCAAAAGAACATCATAGATATATCACTACATTGAAACTTAGAGCAAGTAATTCAAAACTTGGCTGCAGAATGTCCTTCAAATCGTGTATGGTATTTAGCATAACGATCCTACAGGTCGGGGGGGAATTCCTCCCCGGACCCCCGCAGAGGGGGCTCTACCTCCTCCATATCTCCCCTAAGTAGGTTGGAGAGGAAACACATGCCATGATAGGTCCTCCAAATTAGATCCTAGTGTAGTAATGGCTCTACAAAAGCATAGATTCTCACTTGCAAAACATCAACCAAAAGCCCACACCCAAACAAAGACAAACAGAGACCCTAGAACCTCAATGAGCCAATCTAGCCAATAATGGCAAAAAAGGCTACACCACAAAAATGTCTTTAGGTTTCATTCGGACTGCATCTAGTCAAAGCGGAGTGGAACAACATCAAGCTACAATTGCGAGGATGACTAGACATGATAGTCCTCACAAGCTTTCTACCACTGTCCAAAAATACCCCTTATACAATTAACTACTTCTAGAAGAAGATCTACACGTGGCTAGTAGGCTAGAAGTAGGGAGCATTGTACTTGATGTTAGCGCATATGTCTTGTGCCTCACTCAAGACCCTACAATCCTAAATCCCTATGCCTTCCATCAGTACAACCCTGACTTCTTCAACTGGCATCCAAGCCTATATGACATGAACCCTAAACCGTGTCTTGGTTCTACACTAGAGTCACTCAAAGCTCCAGAGCAAGAGAAAAATAACTATAAACACAACACTTTCTCTGATAAGAAGCAATGGAGTCATGTTCCAATGGGTAAGGACAAGAGTCTAGAGCAAACAATTGAGCCGGAGCAATTGTCAATACAATCGGATGAGGGGATAAATGAAGGAGAATTGGATAAAGAACTAAACTCTCCACAAAGAGAGGCAATTGTACCCTCAGAACCTAGCAAGGCTGTTCAGCAGGCCACAGCTATGTCCCATGAAGACACACTAGACAAAGAGAATTTTGAGGCCCAACCAAGCACATCAATGGCTGGCGTGGTTCAGTGTCTTGAGTATTTAAAGGATACACCTCGATTTCCCAAGAAAAAGAGGAGAAAACAATGAAAACAATGATAGTTGCAAGTGGCAATAGATGCCAAGAAGATTGAGACCAAGAGTGTTGAAGAGCTTCGGAATAAAGCATTGAGTTTACCCACAAATGAACCCATTGCCATCTCTCCTAACAATGGTGAAACCTCAAACACATCCATGTGTTTTGATAAGTCAAACAAACCATTACCATCAACGCTTTCTTGCAACCCTCAATCCACCGACAACACAACTTACATTGACCAATCAAGAGTGGATACAACACTGTCACAACATGTTGACAAAACTATGCCAATCACATCTGAGGAGAATCATGGCACGATAGTAGCAAAGCCTCAGGAGAAACATGAAAAATCTGAAAGTAGGAGTAATCCTAGCAGTGACCAATCCTGCTCATCTAGGCCTAAGCCCCCATCTATGCTAAAGCCTAGGGAAGCCCCCAAAACCTTGCATAAGATAGCAACCGAGCAAGCCTTCATAGAACATAGAAGTGTTACAGAATGCTTAATTGAGCTGGATGCTAAACTCAAATTATTTACACGTGTCTACATCCTTGCAGACATGGGTACATTCCCTTAGGAGCAGCTTGAGGAATACTTACCATATCCTCTTATCCTGGGAAGAGTAGGGATATCTTAGCGACCACTACAACAAGCTCCTACATGAATGTGTGCAACTCATCTCTGATGAGGAGGTGGACAAACCAATCAAAGGGTCCAAGTCAATTTGAAAACATTGGTTTGAAAACTGTGCTACAATGGTCAAATTTGGAGCCCAGATTATGACAGTCTCAAAGGAGCGATTGGCCAAATATCAGTCTCAAAGAGACCCAACCTATGTGGCGCCAATTTCCTTTCGAATTACTGACTGCCATTCGGGGTATGGACTTAGCTAGAACTAGCCAAGAGAACTCTCTCATTGATAAGATTCTTACTGAAGAGGAGCTACATGTTGCCAGCAGACTCCTCGAACAAGGTACCATGCTACTCGATATTGCAAAATATATATTGTTATTGAGTAGGATGCCACGAGTACTAGAGTTCTACAATTGGTTTTTATCCTCATGAAGTGACATGGATTTATAAATGTGTATACATATAAACAATGTGCCTTGTGACTATGTATAGATAATACAAAAAAAAAACAATGCCAACACACACACAAGCATTGGTAATCAAGCACAGGTGATATGTATCGAAGTTAACACCACATGATTTAGATAAGTGATGTCTCTTTGAGCTACACCTGTTCATTATGGTTGAAGCATAGGATTTGCATGTACTCTCACGAGTTGCCAAGTGAATGCAGAATGACACAGGTCTCTATACGAAAACGTTCAATGTCCAAGTCCCTACAAGACCACCAACCCCACAAAGAATCATTATGGAGAAAGCAAAATAAATACTAAGAACAAAGAGCCATGACGGAAGCTCTGCCACTAGAAGAGAAAGTCAACCCTACAAAAAGCACACATTGCATTTGAGCATGGCTGAAAGCATAGTCATTGGCTACTCTCTCTTTCTTGGCGAGACTCTACGTCTAGGGCAAGATTCAGATTGCAAGCTCTCGTTCACGGTGGAAGAGCAAGAAAAGTAGGGATTAATGGTGGAAATGAGGGATTTCAGCTAGTTTACATTCAAGCTTACCCTAAACCTAAAAGACGCCATCATGGAGGAGCCAATCGTAAAATAACTCCTGGACCAATGCAATTTTTAGAAGTATGTAGAGAAGGTTGGAAAGGCTATCAATTATAGCAAGTGCGTAGAATTTCCAAGGAGCTTCAATACTGAAAGAAACTGTGCCATGGTGACAGTAAGAAGGGGAGAAGAAGCTCATTAAGTAGAGGTGGAGTTGAGCCATGCGATGGTGGAGAAGGCCCTAGGTCTGTTAGCCACTAGCACGACTGATAAACACCCAAGGAGGGATGTGCATAATACACTGGGGGTGAGTCATCACCAATCCAAGAACAAGAGGGAGACCAAGTCCACAAGGAATAATAGGACAACATTGAGAGAGTTACTAATAAAAAGGAGAATGACCAACCATCTCAACAGCAAGAGAGCAAGAGGACAATCCATGAGCAGCAAGGCTAAAAAATTGTCAAGACACACTGAAAGTAAATATCACACTCTTAAAATCCCCATAAGAAGAACTCCATCTACCTCCAAACAAAATAGAGAATTACAAAGGGTAGAGGAGGAATCAAAGAGATTAGAAGAAGAGTACAAGCAAATGCCAGAAGAGGAGGAAGAACAACTAAGGAAAAAAGGGAGGAGACGATTACTTTAATGAAGAGGGAATCAAAGATTTAGCCTATAAGTTGGCACGTCATTGCAACATGGACTCCATGCCCTGACACCTAAGCCTAACAATGGCTTAGGAGTATAGGAGCAATGTGCTCCCTTAATCTCAACTAGCTGGAACCTCACATGAACTCTCCTTGCAAGGGGCTTGGGGAGCCAAAACAACAAATACAACTGCCTCAACAAGAGACACTGGAGACGGTCCACGAAGAAGAGTGTGACTCTAAATCACATCAACAAAAGAAAGAACCAATGTAGGAACCAAGTCCCCCTCTCTGGCCACAACAAGTACAGCTAGAAGAGAAAAGGGCTCCATGCCAATCCATGCATTCCTTGGTAAATCTCTTAGTCCCCCTCAGAATGTAACTACTATAGAGCATCAAGATGATGTCTAGCGTGCCCCCTCCCAATGCATCTCCAAAAAAAAAAAGGACTCAAGAAAAGAAAGAGGAAAGAAACAATAAGATTTTCCATGTATATTAAAGTGCCACACACACTACACCTAGAGGTCCTCAAGTTAGGCATCCCCCATGGCCTTGGTCATCCGGCTCCATGCCTAATCCCCTAGCTCTTCTATGCCCCCACTTCACACTTAGGGCACATCAAGGATAGGATACACCTAGGAATTTTGTACTCTCCTATTGTTAGATTTGTCTCCCTAAGTGACACCCACAGCACCTCCCCTGTACACAAACTAGGTCCTCAAGTGTGGGACAACACCACAGGCTTCCTTGAGGTACCCAACTCCTACTTTTACTAGCACGGACACCATGCAACACTACATAGTGAGGTAGATGCACCCTCAGGTAGTGCACTTCCTTTTTCTTTTTTCAGGTATACTCAACAATAGTGATCAACCACCACCAAAATTGAAGGCCCCCACTACCCGATCAAATCTAATCTTGGCCTCCGTAGTCTAATCTCGGCATCAATGAGCTCAATTGTGCTACATCATGTTTTCAAAAGTATAAATAATGTCTCAAGAAGCCTTCGAGGGTACTCCTCCTCAATGTTGACAATTTTTTTCACCCCATTGAACCATCGCTTCATCCACACATTGTTACAAAGAACTTGACCAATGATCTTCTAACTACGTACTATCTAAGTATACAGGTGCACTCACATAATATCTGCACCACAATAAAAACATAGTTTAGGTCCTCAATTGTAGGAAAATACTCTCATCTTGCTTAGAGTTCAACCTGTCTCCAAAACTAACCAAACTACATCTTGTGCACGATAAGAAGACTAGCACTACCCCCAAGGAGAGACCACATATGAGAGGTTTCCAATTGTAGGTATTGAAGACTCCAATGAAAGTTTTGTCATCTCTTCATCAACACTCAACTCTGAATTCTTATCCTTTATTATCTTGCAAGCCCACCAAAGAATCGCCCGCAGAACCCCTAGAACATCAATACTTGTGCCAGCCATGAGTGCAACTCCCAACAAAAATCAACCCTATCATAACCTTCAACAACCCTATCACTAGCCAATTAGGCCAACAACATGCTCCCAATGACCTTCATCTACACCATCACCAAAACTCCTCCACAACAAACTATAGCAGTCCCTTTAACCACGTCTTTGGTGCATGCCAAAGCCTCCTACCTATAATGGAGAGTGCCATGGGACTGGTACTCGTCTAGGAGGAGGGTAATGTACACCCTCAGACAAACAAGATGGAAAATCTAGATTTATCTAAAAATTAAGACAAGGTTAAGGTAAAGTGAAATGAAAGACGAAGGCGCGCCAAGAAGAATCTAGAAATACAAGAAGGGCAAAATAGTCCTAAATCAAGGAGAAAGGTGCACAAGAAAAAGCACAAGTCAATACTTTTATAAAAAAGCACAAGGCATGTCATGATTTATTTTAAGAGCGTCAGTGAAAAATTGCAAAGGTAGATGGGCGGTGGGAAAGAAGCTAGGAAGATAGGAGGACAATGGGAAAAAGGACCTAGGCCACGGCCAGCCATGTAAAAAAGGGGATAAGGGGATGACCGCCCAAAAGGAATTTAGGGTTTTGTATATAAAGTTGAAAAGTGAATGAAAAGCTCATTCTTGTGTGTAGCCAAAAGTAGCTCTCCTCTTCTTCTTCTTTTTCCTTTCTTGCTTCCTTGAGCTAGTGCTTGAGAGAGGGAGTGTGAGAGTGTGAGGGAGTGAGTGTGTGAGGGTGAGGGACCGTGGTGGAGAAGCTCTCCACCTTCTCTTCTCTTCTCTTCTCGCAGAAATGGAGCTTGGAGCGTGGAGCTTGAGGATGGAGCTTGCTTGAAGCTTGCACTTGGATCGTGGAGCTACGAGAGTGCTCGGGAGAGGAGGAAAATCGATTGGGCATGGAGGTAAGCTCACTACACTCGTAGGGATGGATAGCGCATCGGCTATGTGAGAGATAGCCATTAGTGCTCGGCTTGGAACACTTGAAACAATAAGCAGTTTGTGGTCATGTGTGCCATCTCCAAGGACATGCTCAGAAATTGGTTGGAGGTGTTCATCGATGACTTGTGTGTCTACACAAATTGAGAAGAACACTTATGAAAGCTATGAATAGTCTTTGAATGATGGAGGCAATACAGTCTCTCACTGAACCCCTTAAAGTGCCAGTTTTGGGTGAAGCACAGTTGTATTTTAGGACACGTTTTGTCAAGTAATGGGATAGCTATAGACTTGTCGAACGTTAGGGTAATTGTAGACCTTTCCCCTCCGACCATGTTGAGGGTTGATATGATTGTATTTTTGGTTTTTTAAATTGGATTTTTGGGTGATTTTTGTATAATTTCAATGATGATTGATTTATTTGAAAGTGTTTTAGAAAGTTTGGGATAAGGTTTAATAGGTTTGAGAAGCTCATAATTTTTTTCAGTGGAGATATGATCTGATAAAATGTTCTATTGTGTCTAATAGGTTTTGATTTCTTTCTCTATGAGAGATTGCAATGATGGTTGATGGAGTTTAAGAGTTTTTGGAAGCTTATTGGATGATTCTTGATGGTTTTGAATGGTTTTCATGGAGCTAACTACTTTCTGATGACCTTGTATAGTGTGGTACTATAGACCCTCTATAGAGTCTCTGTCTCTGTTTTGTTCAATGGAAATGTTTGTGCTTGCTACAGATTTTAGAGCACTGTTTGGCTTTGTTTAACCAATGAATTAAAAAGATAAATGAATATCTATACTTCAGGTTGAAGGCCTAAAGGGAGAGGCAGCTTTAGTTACCCCCGACTGCCTGCCTAACCCTAACCAAGGGGGTTGTTGACCGCGCCAGGAAAGTGGACCGAACCCACTACGAGAGGTCACTCCGTTGAGTGCTACTTGGAGCAGGAGGACGCTTGGGTGCCAGGGGAGCTCTGGCCGTAAATCCCTCGCCTTCTGGGTCCTGCACAAGAGGCTAACGTGACTCGGGATTGGATCTCGAGGCCCGCATACTAGTCTACAAGCGGAAACTTGAAATAGTGATCCCTCTGGATTGCTGGATAGCCTTCGGGCAGATTGTGGATAAGCCTACGAGTTGGACTCTTTGTATTTCAAAGATAAATATGATAACCTGTTAATAAGGAACTTGTCTGATATTGGTTTTCTATGTCAAGTGATAAAATTACGTGAAGTAACCAGTGCCTAACGGGTTAATTAAAGAAGCTAGTTGTTACATGTCCAACTAATGTGTTAGGTAATTAAATAACTAAAACAACCCGAGGAAAGTGTGGAGGATGGGCCATAGGTCCGTCCTACGGATGGGTGGTCCCGGTTGGCCAGGAACTTTTCTCAAATCCCGATGGACAGCAGGAGGATCGTCAAAGAATATGAACAACAAAAGCGTTGACCTAGAGTTATGATTAAACCCGATTTACGTTGTTTTAGGGGAACGGAATAGGACTATGCCTTATGGCAGAGAGGTTGAGCTTGCCTCCCTCTCGTTTCCCATTCTCTTTGAACCAAGTGCAGCGTGAATTTGCTTCAAATCTAGTGTTTCTGCGTAAAGTAGTTTGCTTGGGTCCGACGCTAGTTGCTGTTAGGAAATGACCAATTCACGAAAACCCTAATTGAGGTCGATCCTAAGTGGGAACAGCCGGAATACTTCTACTACGTGGCAGACGCGGAAAGCCCTAGATCGCAAACCCCGTAGCATTCCAAGGGAGTGCCAGGTGGAGCTTTCTAGACTTCCTTTCCGATGGACGGCTAAGACATGTCCTGGATGACACTAGTGGACACGTTATACTAACCATGGTTTACCAAAAGGTATTATTTCTGATCGTGATTCTAGATTCTGCAATAATTTTTGGATTACCCTGTTTGCTTAGATCTTTTGCGTGCTTACACCATTTCAAAACCATATAGATGGGATACATATCTACATTTACTTCAGTTTACATATAATAACACACCACATACAGCTACAAAGAAAGCACCATTTGAAGTTATTTATGGATATTGATTGCCTACACCTGTTGCATCATTGTCAAACAAAATTCAAACTGCTGATGATATTACTAACATGCATGCTACTATTTTTGATGAATTTAAAGATATGATTGCCAAAGCTCAACAATCATACACAAAACAAGCAAATAAGAAAATACAGGCTATGACATTTAAAGTTGATGATTATGTTTGGTTACGAATTGAAAAACACAGATTACAAAGTGTAGATAAGCACCCTGTTGTCAAATTAGCACCTAGATTTTATGGACCATTCAAGATCATACACAAAATCAATGACAATGCATTTAAACTAGAATTACCACAACATTGGAAAATCCACAACACCTTCCATATCAGTTTATTACGATCTTTTAGAGGCCAATTACATGTACACCCTGTCTATGAAAACCCTCCTTTGCTAGATGATGAAACGGAAATCCTTGAGCCTGAAACTATTATTGATACTAACTTTATGACCACTAGAACTGGCCGTAGATATTCTAGATATTTGGTCAAGTTTAAAAATCATCCTGTTGAAGAGGCCCAATGGATGCACGCTAGAGACCTAAGTGCTTTCCCTACACTGCTAGCTCCACATTGAGCTAATAGCAATTGAGGACAATTGCTATCCCACCCCGAGGGTATGATGCCAGAGGCAACATTCCATGGTGGATTCCGTGAGGTTTTACGGTGGATTGCGTAAAATTTTATTATTACCGGGGCTCATACACAAAGTGGATTCTTTGTGCGAAAAGTCGATGGGGACGCCTATCCTTTTCAGCCATTTTGTTAATTTAATGTGTAAGTGGGTGATTCCATAGCGGGTGATTCCGTAAAATACATATTTAAATTAATAAACATTTATGAGTTTAGAGTGCGCACTCGTAATAAATTAAGGTTAGGATTGATTTCTAACCAATTTATTTTTATAGCTGAAGATTGCTAGGTATTCACTTTTGTCGGTTTAATTGTATTTTTTTTTAAAACAATTGTGAATGCTTCAGTTGATGTATAGAGCGAGCAGTGGTGGTAGTGGGAAGCATTGGAGGATAGCGTGTATTCAAATTATCATCAATTTTTTATGGGCGCGTATCTTAGGCATGGCGTCCATATTTTGTCACGCTTATTTACTAAAGCACTTGATATTGATTTATTATTTTTGTATGCACATGGACGCACGATTTAAATATTTGTATTGGATATTGTATTTGGGTACCGGTTGACTTCTTGGGCGCCCAATCGCTTTAATTCTTTAGTGGCACAAAAGCAAACACAAAAGCTAAAGCGTGCTATACGAATGAAAGAACAGAGAATATTGCAAGACCTCCCTAAAAGATTTGCGAAATTCAAGAAAGGGGATAGGGTAGTGATCCTGTTGGGTGCTAAACGTTAAGGGAAAACGAGTGAACCGATCGAGGGACCATCCAAGGTCAAGGAGGTGAACCTAGCCCAAGAAGGGGAGACACCCCAACAAATCTTCATTGCCGATGACTTGACTGAGGAAGAGGAAACGAGTCTTTTCGCTCTCTTATGAGAGTACATAGACGTATTCGCTTGGTCCTTAGAAGAGCTTAAGAGGGTAGATCCGAGTGTAGTAACTCATAACATACCCATGACGCTAGATGCTATGCCGATCAAGCAACAACCATACCCTATGAATCCAAAACATGCTCATGCAGGAAAGGAAGAGATTGACAAGCTGATGAGAGCACGATTCATTTACGAAATTGAGCACACGGACTGGGTATTTCCCATAGTCATAATCATGAAGAAGAATGGAAAAATCAGAGTGTGCATCAATTACAAGAATGTGAATGCTGCTACTAAGAGGAACAACTATCCATTGCCATACACCGAGCACATGCTTGAAAGAGTGGCTGGCAAGGAAGCCTACATTTTTTTGAACGGCTTCTTGGGATACAATCAGGTGTAAGTGCATCTTGCCGATAGGCATAAGACTGCCTTCTCCATTGAGTGGGGTGTCTTTGCTTACATAGTCATACTCTTCGGTTGACTAATGCCCCCGCCACCTTCCAACGCCTCATGTGCACTATATTTAAAGGCATGCTTCGCAAAGAGTTGAAGTCTTCATAGATGACTTGTGTGTTCACTCGACTTGGAGAGAACACTTAGACAAACTTCGAGCAGTCTTTGAGCAGGGTCGCGTATATCGTCTCTCCTTGAACCCCTTAAAGTGCAATTTTTGGGTGAAGCGTGGATGCATCCTTAGGCATGTGGTATTAAAGAACGACATTTCCACTAACTTCTTGAAAGTCAAGGTTATTGTTAATATTCTGCCCCCAATCAAGTATAAGGGAGTTCAATGCTTCTTAGGCCATACAGGACACTATCCATGGTTTCTGTTGAATTACGCGTTGATTGTCAGACCTTTATACAAGCTATTGATTGTCTTTGAATGGACTGAAGCATGCCAACGAGCATATGAAGAGTTGAAGAAGGCTCTAACCACAGCACCAATTCTATGAGCCCCAGATTGGACCATTACCTTCCACGTGTATATCAATGCCTCAAAATTTGCTGTGGGGGCAATGTTGTTCCAACTCACTGAGACGGAAATGAATTACTCGACGATAGAGAGAGAGGGCTTGGCCATGGTGTTTGCTATGAATAAATTCCAGCATTATCTATTGGCTACAACCTTTACCTTCTTTGGACCATCAAGCCTTGCTATATCTAGTAAATAAACCTTGCACTACAGGACGCATAGCTCAGGTGTTCAACTTCTCCGTGGTTGTACGGAAAGGAAAATAGCACTACATGGCTGACCATATGTCATGCATCCCCACGAGAGAGGTGATTGGAGAAGGCATTGTTGATGATTTTCCAGATGCCCATCTCTTTAACCTTTCCAGCGAGAGATATTTATTTAAGGCTGATCTAATGCCATATTGGGTAGATGACATAGTCCAAGTGCTTGAGCACGGACTGCCTGAGCGACCGATAGGAAAGGCAAGACTTAGGCGACTCATCCTCAAGATCCAACCCTATGAGTTGATAGCAAGCCAGCTATATTGACTAGGGCAAGATGGACTGCTACGTAGATGCATGTGCGACCATGAGATGCACGATGTGCTCTTAGAGGTGCATAGTGGAATCACTAGTGGTCACTTTAGTGGAGACACGACAGCCCGCAAGGTGCTGAAGTCTCAACTATGGTGGCCAATGTTGTTTCATGATGCAGAACAATTTGTTAAGCATTGTGACGAGTGTCAGTGGGGACAAAGGTCCGGATTCGCAAGGATCAAATGGAGTTAATCCCAATCATTGCATGATAACCCTTCAAAAAATGGAGAATCGACTTCATAGGACCCACTAGCTCATAGCTGCATAGTATTCACAGGCCAAATACATCATTGTGGCCACAGACTACCTAACAAAATGGGCAAAAGCGAGAGTGACACGAAAGAACGATGCTAGAACGATTGCCAAGTTCTTGTGGGAGTAGGTGATCTCACGATTTGGCTGCCCCATCAAACTAGTCAGTGACCAGGGCACCCACTTCATCAATGAAGTGATAGCGCATCTTCTATCCACCTTTCTAATTATCCATCAAAAATCCTCTCCATACTACCCCAAGAAAACGGTCAGGCGAAATCCATGAATAAGATTCTTGTAAACGTCTTGACCAAAGTAGTATTTCCTTCACGCAGCGAGACTAGGATAACAAGCTGATGGTAGCCTTGTGGGCTTACCATACAGCTTATAAAACGGTTGTTGGCCAAACTCCCTTTAGGTTGACCTATGAAACTAAAGCGATTCTTCCTGCAGAGTTCTTTGTTCCTAGCCTGAGAATAGCACTTCAGAAACGATGGGAAAGAAAGGAGGCATGGATGCAATGCCTAGTTGAGCTCAAATGCCTCTCAGAAACTCGTCTTCTAGCCACTCACGCACTCATATATGAGAAGGCATGACGTAAGCGCTGGTTTGACAAGCAAGTCAAACAATGCGATTTTGAACAGGGAGACTTAGTACTCATGTACTCAGTTAAGGGGCATAAGAAGAAAATGAAGTTTAGAGGTCTTGGACCTTTCAAAGTTCGTGCAATCAGCCGAACTGGAAACGTTGAGCTCGAGACTCTAGACGGCAAGGGCATAGGCTTCTTCAATGGCAGTCATGTCAAGAAGTACTACCCTCCAACCCATCCTGTGCATGAGCCACCAATGTTAGAACCCCCTGTCAAAGTACAAGTAGCCACGATCACTGAAATGGATGATGAGGATGAGGAAGCCGTAGAATCTGCATACCACCTACATACCTACACATCACGGTCACTGCCAAGCGAACATGCACTTTCAATGCGCTGATCGACGAGGAAGAAGACTTCAATGTCATAACTTATGATCATTGGACCCAATTGGGCAAACCACTACTACAGCCCACCAATGCCAAATTAAGCCCATATGGGGCCCGCTCATATGCACTTATCGGCAAGTGCAGGGCCACCATTTCTATCAAGTCTGAGACTGTACTAATGATATTCTACGTGTTGCCAAATGCTGAAGACGCAAGCACAGAATCGTTGCTAGGGCGAATCTTCAAGAAGCAAACTCACTGCAATGTTGATTACGAATCGCAGCGTATCCACCTCGCCATAGGCAACGTTCTATTGTTACAGCCTTTAGTAAGGGCTGCGTGACCTCATCAAAGTCCACAAGGCCAGCGGCAGAAATGTTAGCAGCCAAGTCTAAGGAGGGGGTAGTGCTCGGCCCACCACCCACCAAATCACTAGAATCACCGCTCACAACAACAAAGACTAAGGTCCAACAGCCTAGGCTTCAATGGAGGCCCAAGCAATCGCAACCGCCACCTAGGAATCGACGCTCACATCCTCATAACACCAAAAACTCTAAATCTAGGAGGCCAAGGCATAGTTACAGAAATTGACACATGATCAAGCCAAGATGGATCCCTAAAGCCCTCTTGCAAGCGCAAGGCTACTATGAGGGAAATGTCTAGATATGGATCCCTAAGGCCCGCACGGTCGGAGGTACTACTCGCATGCCGCCCTCAAGTTTGATCACACTAAGCCCCATAAAACCTCAAATACAGAAGGTGCAGCATTTTCAAGACCCATATCCATCAAGCTCATCCGCATATACGCCCAAGAAAGTCGAACAAGCCTATCAGCCCAAACGACAAACACTGTCACATGAATCGATACCCGATAGAGCCGCTCAGACTTCCCTGATCCATATCGAAGGCAGCAATCCATCAGACGTCATTGCTACTACCCTAGCCCTAATTCAATAGGTCCAACCAAAATCTCAAGAACACCCACAACTGCAACTATTTGTTGTCAAAGGCTCTAGTTCTATCAAACCCCAACTGCCAACAGGCCTTCGACCCCCTTATGAGCAAAAATCATTCTTAACACTGGCTGCCAATCTGGCTGAGGACACAGAGGAGGATGTGGTTGATTGCATTAGATGACTCGATGCCACTTTCATGTCGTTAGCTCTAAGCTATGATCACTTGGATTTAGGCCTACTGCAAGAACCCTTTGCAAATGAAGTTTGAACAATGCCTTGTTCTTGGGAGACGTTTGAATTTGCATTCGCAAAAGCCTCTAACTCTGCTCTGCTGAATTGCTCACCAATGAGATATCCAAAGAGCAGGCCATTAAACAGTGCCTCATCACGTCCCATGATAAAGGAACCACTTCTGCCATTACTGACCAAGAAATCGCAGAATTATCAAAACTTGCTGATACTGAATCCCCGTCCTTAAGGCACTGGTACACTCTTCGATTGCAATGGGAAGTTAAAGGAGGATGCCAAATAATGCAACGCTGAGCAACGCCGTGCAATCAAAATAGTAGAGTACGACCCCACTTACGTCATGCCAACCTCATATAGAGTGTTAACCACTCTTCGTGGCTGACCCATGGAAGAGCACATCAAAGGACACCCCTGTCTAGATCGCCTACTAACTAAGGAAGAGTTACATATTGCTAGCCGTGTTGATTCCGGTGACTTCCTAACAGATGTTCTCACATACATCACACACGTAGGCATTTGACCTTTTGATCTAGACCACGAAGCTCAGTTAGAGTACAATCCCAATTTCTATACTTGGCTCCTACGTAGGTAAATCCTAGACCACATTGAAGAATCCCCTTGACCTCCTAACTTTCAATCCTAGGAAGGATTCTTCTCAAGCTGGAAGGGTAGTGGGGTAAGGTGAATTAAACCAAAACCAAGGAAAATCAAGAAAATGCATAAACACATAAAAAACGAGTGAGGTAGGAAAAATGGCACGAGAACTTTGAAATAAAGGAGGAAAAAATTCAGATCTGAAGGAAAGAATCTACATTGGATTTTAATGCTTTCATTCAATAAACACATAGAGTCTTTCTTTTCCAGCAAATTATTATTTTGAAAGAGCACTAATGCAAACTTGGGTTCATGATAGGAACGAAAGATGTCGCAACAAGACCGTGCCCACCAACTCCCCTTCACAGAGGAGGAAAGGGCGCAATATCGCATCACCCTAGAAAACCGCATCTACAACTAGCTTAAATTTCGAACCATCCATAACATAGAGGGTGTGGTAGTCAAGGAGGAAACAACCAAGAGAGCTATCAAGCAGTGCAACCTCACAAAGTACCTTGAGAAGTTTGCACAAGAGCCTGACCACACGAAGTGTGTGGAGTTCCTCAGGACGTACAACTCAGACCAGGAGTGCAGCACTATGATGGTGAGAAGGGGAGAAAAGGCCAAGCAGGTGTAGGTACACTTAAACCTAGCCTTGGTGGAGAAGGTGTTGGGGTTGGAGCCGAAGCTAGAGAAAAAGCATAAGAGAGATGTTTATGCCATGCTTAAGATGAAGAGGAAAGAAGTGCTGACCAATGACGGCATCAGCATATCCAGGACATTCCTGATGCGGAAGCCTGTCTACAAGCAAAGCTAGTGCATGCGCTCTTCTCTAGCCAGCGCTGCAACTCCTTGATGCATCGAATCAGTGTGCCAGTGCTAAAGAATACGACGTCAATTGGAATGGCTATGTACGTAGACCATTGACCAGGCAGCAAAAGCGCTAGCTTTGAGTAGTAAACCAGTAGGTGGGGATTCCCCAGCATCCAAGACCACAGAAAGAAAGAAGGCCTCATCCAAAGCCTCATTCATTGGCTATGGAAGAATTTTGACTGCCTCATTTATGAGGTGGTAAAACAAGCTCAAGATGCAGAGGAAGGAGAAGGAGAAACACCCGAGAGATCGCCCCCTCACCAGGACAAAGAGGTATCTAGTGACAGAACTGAGAGTGAAGAAGAAGGGGAAGAACAGAAGGAACAGATGAGTAAGAAGACAGCAAAGAAACTTGTTAAAAAGACGACACAAAAGAAGAAGCAGGACGAAGGTCGGAAAAAAGAGAAAAGGATTTAGAGAGGGCAAAGAGGGAATCCCTCAAGGAGGCCGAAGAGAGGGAGAAGAAAAAATTGGAAGTAGATAGATTGGAAGAAGAGTCTAGGAAAACAGAGAAAGAGAGGGAGAGAAGAGCTGCTGAAGAATAGGAGGAGCTAAAAAGGAAGGAGGAGGAAGACTTGGCCGAAGCTACACGCCGGTCAATCGAACAACAAAGAAGGGTAGATGACCTAGGGGCTATGAATCCGCCCAGAGAGGAGGGCCTGATTCTAGCATGCAGGTGCCAAAAATCGTACCGTCAGCCGTCATTGAGGGCAAAGGCAATGCTCCCATCCACCCTATTCCGACCCTCTTGGTGCCTCCCACCGAAGCAACAACTCTCACCTTGAGCATCCCCACCAGTGCAAATGTCTCAAACTTCGTGGCATGGATGCAGTACTTTATTAACAAAGAACTGGCCCAAGGGAAGAGCACTGAGGCCACAGCCACAAGGCAAAAAAGGCCGGCCACAAATGTTGAGTCAAGGCAGGATCCAAAGCGCCAGAAAGTGGAGGCCTTGACCACTCCCATCCACACAAAAATGACACCACCACCTAAGTGCAATGAGTATGTCGCGGAGCTGCTCTCACAATTAGAGAAGGATAAGGAGGAAAGGAAGATAGTTGTGGCTGAGTTGGCGGCAGAAAAAGAGTCGGCGGTGGTTGCATTTCAGCTTGAAAAGACCCGAGTAATAGCCATGCAACAAAGGGAGATCTCTGATCTCAAATAGGAGCTGAAGGCTAAGGATGATGGGGAAGAGGGCTGGAGGCAGCAGCTGGAGGATGAAACATAGGAACTCGTGAAGATGCAAAGAGAATACAAGCTCTTGATCGTGCAACATGAAGAGTTGATTGCAAAAATCGATCAGATCGAAAAGCTTATGGCTGATTTTACTGCCAGGGACGAGAAAAGAAAGAAAGAGTTAGAGCAGTAGCAAAAAGAGATCGAAACCATGACCGACAAGCTGGACCAAGGAAAGAAAGAAAAAGAAACTATGAGCAAAGAGCTAAAGGACCAGGAGCAAAAACTGGTGTCCCTAGTCCAAAGCAATAGCTTTGCAAGGGCGAGGTTCTAATAACCTTAGCTTAGCACATAGTCCATTAGGGGGAGCAAGCTCTAGTTCTTTCCCCCCTCTAATAAGTCCCTCCACTTCGAGTGGACCTCTAGTTCTAGTTATTCAAACCGCTTTAGTAGTAGTGAATCCAGTTGTTACCATGGTGGCACAACCTATTGCAATACCTACTGGAACGATGAATTTGGCAGCTCTAGGTTTCCCCTGACCCATCTTCAATGTGTTAGTGGAGGAGGATGCGGAACTACACATTAATGAGTTTCAAAAGTTAATGTTCAATTGTCACATCCAGGATAAAGGACATCTAATGATGTTCTTTAATATGACTCTCAAAGGAAGAATTGACATATGGTATCACCGCCTAGAGGTGGGAACCATAACCACCATTGATCTATTTTTTGAAGCTTTTTGAAGAGAGTTTGCCCTTGAAAGGGGTGGTAAATATTGGCTGCGTGTATTAAATGTGACACGTCAAGAACCACATGAGGATATCCAAGCATATGCCAAGAAGTTAAAAGAGGTCTTTCCCAAATTGCAAGCCTCTATCCCTATCCCAACTGCAATATTTCTTGCATGGTCTAGATTTCAATATCCAGGTGCACTTGAGTAGTGTCACTTTGCCGAATGTAGACACTACTATTAAACGAGCATAAGAAGTAGAATCTCAACTACAAGTGGCTTATGCCATTCTGTGAAATAATTTGGCATTGCAAAATGGCAATGGAAAATGGCAATGGAAATCAAGGGATAGCTATGACTAACTTAATATGGGTTTGGTTCTATGAAATAATTTGGCATTGGAAAATGGCAATGGAAATCAAGGGATAGCTACGACTAACCTGAATATGAGAGGAAGCATGGTTCAAAGTGTGCGTTTGTTGCCAGCTCCTCCTAGTGTGGAGGCCAAAGTATCGAACCCTAACGTTGTTCCTATGAGTCAGCAACAGCCCTCAATGCCAATCTACATGATGGCTAGGAGCTTGCAGAGAAGACCCAATCCTATCATATTCCAAGTACCGAACAAGTGAGAGCTCCATGAGATCTTAGAGCACCTGACCGACAAGTTAGTTGGTAACGCATCAGCAAACCTTAAACCACTTGAATATTTGTTAAACAAACCTAAGTGGGATGGACCAAAGTGCATGACTTAAACTTGATGTAAGATTGGGCCTTAGTCACTGATGAGAATGTTGAGACATATCAAGACTTAGGAGATGATGAGCAGTCAGACAAAGATAGCTCTAACGATGAATATGAGGACTCTTGCTCCTTCAGTGATAAGAGTGAAGGGAAAATTGACACGATAGGATACGACACTGAGGGATGGGTAATAGAGAAAATATGAGCAAACTCCAAACCACACAAGGGAAATGCCTTTACAATTGAAAGAGAAGTTATACCCATGGATTTCGATTGCACTTGGTTGGAGCACATAAGTGCAACATACTTTGAGCAAGAAAACCTAGCCCAACCAAGTGCCAGGCCATTGCTTAGGACTAATTCACCATTGAAGCTACGACCATCGGGAGGGACTCCCTCTTCTAGCAAAGATGGAGGGTTTGATTTCGAATCGGAAGTAAGCTTTGATAGTGATCTTGAAATACCTCAACCTTCTAAGATGAGATGCACCAAAGGGGACTTACCCATTCACCTAATGCGTTGAAGGTTAAAGAAGAAAAGAAGGAAACAGCTTAGGGATGTGCAAGTAGAGGAGCAAAGAACACCATAAGACCTACCAAGGAGATTCACTGAGTTCAAGAAAGGCGATGCAATAGTGATCTTGTTGGGAGCCAAACGTCAAGGGCAAGCAAGTAAACCAATAAAAGGACCCGCCAAGGTCAAGGAGGTCAATTTAACCAAGGAGGGGGAGACACCTCGACCTATCTTTATAGCCGATGACCTGACTGAGAAAGAGGAAGCAAGTCTCATTGCTCTCTTGCGAGAGTATATAGATGTCTTTGCTTGGTCCCTAGAGGAACTCAAAGGGATAGATTTGAGTGTAGTGACTCACAATATACCCATGACACCTAACACAATCCATGCTCATGCTATTGACAAGGAAGAAATTGATAAGCTAATGAGAGCAAGATTCATCTATGATATTGAGCACACGGACTGGGTTTCACCCATAGTCATTGTACTAAAGAAGAACAAGAAGATCAAAGTGTGCGCATCAACTACAAAAAGATAAATGTTGCTACGAGAAGAGATACTTTTCCATTTTCATACACCAATCACATACTCAAGAGAGTGGCTAGTAAAGAGGCCTACAGTTTCATCGACAACTTCTCGGGGTACAATCAGGTGCAAGTGCACCCTGACGATAGGCACAAGAGGAGTCTTTGCCTACATAGTCATGCCCTTCGGGTTAACTAACGTGCCAACTACCTTCTAGAGGCTCATGTGTGCTATATTCAAGGATATGCTTAGGAAGGAGTTCGAGGTTTTCGTTGACAATTTGTGTGTTCACTCCACTTGGAAGAACACTTAGACAAACTCCGAGCTGTCTTTGAATGGTGTCAATTATATCATCTCTCGTTGAGCCCCTTAAAGTGATAGTTATGGGTGAAGCACATAAGCATCCTAGGGCACATGGTGTCAAGGAATGGCATTGCCATCGACTTCTCAAAAGTTAAGGCTATAGTTGATCTTCCACCACTAACTAATTACAAGGGAGTTCAGTGCTTCCTAGGCCATACAGGGTATTATTGCGGTTTGTGTTGAACTATGCATTGATTTCTAGACCTCTATACAAGTTTTTGATTATATTCGAGTGGACTGAGGAATGTCAATATGCATATGAGGAGTTGAAAAAGGCTCTAACCACTATACCAATTCTACAAGCCCCTGACTGGACAATCACCTTTCATGTTCACATTGATGCTTCTAAATTTATTGTAGGAGATGTGATGTGCCAGCATGGTGAACATAACTTAGACTATCATGTGAGCTTTGCTAGCATACAAATCATAGATACGGAAATGAATTACTCGACAACAGAGAGGGAGGGTTTAGCCATGGTGTTTGCTATAAAGAAGTTTCGGCATTATCTTTTGACTATGCTCTTTACCTTCTTTGTTGACCATCAAGCCTTGCTTTACCTTGTTAATAAACCGTGCACTACAGGATGCAAAGCTTGATGGTTACTTCTGCTTTTAGAATTCAATTTCTTCATGGTTGTACATAAAGGAAAGCAACATTACATGGCTGACCATATGTCTTGTATCCCCATGGAAGAAGCCACTAGAAAAGGCATTGCAGAAGAACTACATGAGGCCCATCTATTCAGCCTATCCTCTAGCAAAAGAGATTTCTCAAAATCCAACCTTATCTGTTGATAGCAGGCTAACTCTATCAGCTAGGGCAACATGGATTGCTGTGTAGATGCATGTGTGAGCATGAAATGCATGACGTACTTGTAGAGGCACATGGCGGAATTGTAGGAGGGCATTTCAGCGGAGACACAACACTTCACAAGGTGATGCAGTCTCAGTTATGGTAGCCTATTCTTTTTCAAGATGCAACACAATTGATAAAGCACTGTGATGAGTGCCAAAGGATCAAGGTACTAGTCTACAAGGACAAAATGGAGTTGAGTCTAATCATTGCAAGGAAACCATTCAAGAAATGGGGAATCGACTTCATTTGGGCCAATCAGTCCCACATCACAATACTCACAAGTGAAATATATCAGCGTTGCTATAAACTATCTCATGAAGTGGGCAGGAGCACAAGCTACAAGAAAGAATGATGCTATGACCACCTCTAAGTTCCTTTGGAAGCATGTAATCTCAAGATTTGGTTGTCCCATCAAACTCGTTAACGACCAAGGCACACACTTCATCAATGAGTGATCGCTCATCTCTTGTCCACCTTTCTAATCATCCATCAGAAATCCTCACCATACTATCCTCAGGCTAATGGTCAAGCTGAGTCTACGAATAAAATTCTAGTAAACGTCCTAACCAGGTAGTCTCTGCTTCGTGCAGTGATTAGGATAACAAACTCATGGAAGCCTTATGGGCATACTGCACAGCTTATAAAATGGCTGTGGAACATATCTCCTTCAAGTTGATCTATGTGACTGAAGAAATTCTACTTGTAGAGTTCTTTGTTCCTAGCCTGAGAATTGCTCATCAAGAGAGATGGGATGGAAAGGAGGCATGGATAGAGTTTCTAATTTAGCTAGAGTGCCTATCGAAAACTCGACTTCTAGCCACCCACGCGCTAATATGCTAGAAGGAAAGACACAAAAGCTGGGTTGATAAGCACTTCAAGCAGCACAATTTCGAATAGGGAGTCTTGGTAGTGCTATACTCAGTTAAGAGACATAAGCAAAAGATGAAGTTTAGAGGGCTAGGGCCTTTCAGAGTTTGCACCATCATTAGTCAAACTAGCAATGTAGAACTCAAAACCCTAGAGGGTGAGGTCATAGGCTTCTTCAATGGCAGCTGCATAATGAAGTACTACCCTCCCGCGCACCCACTACATGAGCCACCAATGCTGAAATCCCCTATCAATGTGCGAGTAGCCACTATCACAGAGATTGAGGATGATGATGAGGAAGAAGTAGAACCAGCCTACCTAAGCATAACGGTCATTGCCAAGCAAACACACACCTTCAATGCATTGATTGATAAGGGAGCTAACTTTAATGTCTTAACTCACGATCATTGAACTCACATTGGTAGACCGCAGTTGCAGCCCACTAACGGCCAACTTAGCCCATATGGGGGACCGATCATATGCACTCTTGGAAAAGTGCAAGGCTACAGTCTCTATCGAGTCTGAAAGCATACCAATGATCTTCTATGTGTTGTGAAACACCAAAGATACAAGTATGGAATCGTTGTTAGGATGCACATTTAAAAAGCAAGCTCATTGCAATGTCGACTACGAGTCCCATCATATTCACCTTGCCATAGGCAACGTACATATAGTTACCTCTTTTAGTAAGGGCTGTCTGACTCCTTCAAAGTCCACAAAGCCATCGGTAGAGAAACCCACCGCCAAGTCTAAGGGGGGGGGGTCATGACTAGCCACCACCCGCCAAACCTAAAGACGTCCAAACTGTTGAAGCCAAAACTAAGTCCCCTAAACTAAAGCTTCAATGGATACCTAAACATTAAGGCCCACCACCTAGGAGCACACATCCTTGGCCCTGCAAGGCTAAGGACCCACACTCAAAACCTAGGAGGCCAAGATGAAACTATAGACATCAATGTAGGCGGTCCTCAAGTCCTTCATTATTATTTTGCCTTGATGCTTGTGTGGTCTTACATTCTTTGGTAGAAGCACCACCTGGAAATAGTGCTCTATTGCTAAGGGTTTGATACTTTAGTGGCTTACCCAATTTGCCACCATGATCTCTCTCACCACCTTTCTTAACTTTGCTACCCTTCTATTGTCATAGTAGTGGAGGGAGGAGAATCATATGGACCGAAGGTATCCTCTTTGAATCTTAGAGTGTACTCACGTGTCTTCTTGGACTTCTTCCTACTCTCTTTTTGAGTCCTATCCATGACAAAAATGAAAAAAAGAGAAAGAAGGTGATATACAACATGAAGTTAGTGAAACATTGTGTTTAAGGTTTGAGTTAATGGCTAAAACTCAATAACAAGATGTAAGAATTATTACATAAGACATATTAAAAATGATGCATTCAATAGAAACTTGAAGAAATATATAACAAACTTTATGCACTACATCGAGTACCTCACTAACACAAAGTAAAATATAAAGTCATGGGAAAGAAGATCAATTGTAGATGAAAATAGGAGCATACAAGTCATCTATTTGATTCAATGCATGAATTATTAGTGAAAATTTCCATAATATCAAATGTCAATTTATTTATGCTATGAAGGTCAAGCTATGTACTTTCATTTACTCTAGTAACTCAATGCACTATATAAAAGTGAAAAAAAAAAAGTTTACTCAAAATATATACCAATTTGATGCAATGCTTCAAGTGGATAATGAAAGTGTCAGAAATTTCCATAGAGCTTAGTGTACTCTATGCAATCAACACAACATTTGTTACAACTCTTTGAATTATATCAAATGAAGAATAAAATTGTAAAAAAATAGAACTTGATGCGATACATCAAGATAATACAATATTTACTCAAAAATGAAACCAATTTGATAAAATGTATCAATTAAAGAATAAAACTATCACTAAATACAAAATAGTTTATATGCCAAATAGGTATGAAAATAATAGTAAAAAGTTTAACAAATTGATGCATTATATCGTATGAATAAGAAATTTAGTAAAAAGTAAAATATACTTTTTTTCCAAATAATATAGACTTGATGGAATTATTTAAGTAGAAATAGACAACTCTAGAATAATTAGCCATGTGATGCACTACATCACGTTGTTTTACTATAATGTGGCCTATTGTTATATGGAGCAAAGGTCATAGACAACCTAGGACATGGCTAATTATTCTAGAGTTCAATAGTATTCAATAACTTGAAAGTCATTACGATATATTGAGGGTAGCATCGATCACGAACAAAGTGAGAAACTCCATGGATAGTCCACAAGCAAGGTGATAGCTCTTCTAGCTTAGAATGAAATGATTATGTGTGGATTGATGTAATGTATTTAAGAATTTCCATGGTTATTGAGAGTAACTATGTGCGTTCCAAAGCTATTATGGTAATTGAAACAATGGTATTAATACCTACAAAGTGGTGCTAATCATGACTATGGCTAGACATGATCATTCTGATGAATCTTAGCACATGGCCATCTCAATAATGATATAAAGCAATGTGAAACCATACTCCTCATGTAGCAAATAATCAAACACACAAGGAAGAGAACTTGATGCACTGCATGAACTCACTTGAAAAAACTTGTGAGTTTGGAGAGTTTTTCAAAAATCTTGCCTCAACAGTGATCCAAACTTGATGCACTGCATCAAGTTTATAAAAAAACCAAAAAAAAAAAAAGAATTTGCCATTTTTCGAACCTAGTGAGAAAAGCATAAGAAAACACAACGAAAAAGTAAGAAAGAAACGAAAAAAAATTGCTCTATTTTCAAAAAATTTACATCAAAATATCATCCTTAAATTTGGTCTATTTTCAAGAAAAAAACCCCTCCCTTAGACCCCCATGTTGGTGATAGTTATAAAAAGGTTAAAAAAACTTGATGAACTAATTTTAGGCTTCACTACTAGACATTTGATGCATTATAGCAAGATTGAGAGAACATAATTATTAGACTATATCATGATAATTTTGTGTATTATAATTAAGCTATTAAAACTTTAAAAATTTTCTTAAAAACTTGACTTATTATAGTAAGCTTATTATAAACTTGATACATTTCATTAAGTGAGGTGTATTAAAATGATCCAAAACTAAAGTGAACTTGATGTATTACATCAAGACTTGATGGATTACATCAATCTAGTTGAAAAGATAATAAGATTTCAAGAAGACTTGATGCATTGCATTAAGCAAATGCAAATAATTGTATTGAAATCTAGGTGGACTTACTGTGACAAAATATTAGCTAAAATGTAAGAAAACTTGATGCATTGCATCAATTTGGTAAAAAATTTAGCAAAGTTTATAAGAAACTTGATGCATTGCATAAACTTAGTTGAAAAATTAGAAAAAATTCTAAGAAAGTTGATATATAGTATCAGCTTGGCTAGAAAATTAGCAAACTCTCTAAGAAACTTGATGCAATGTATCAATAAAGATTAAAAATGATATAAATATCAAGTGAAATTGATGCGCTACATAAACTCATCCAAAATATTAACTACAACTCCAAGAAAGTTAATGCATTGCATCAACTTAGTCAAAACTATAACTAACATTCTAATAAAATTGATGTAGTATATGACATAAAAAATAATTCAATAAAGTTTTTTTGAAACTCGATGCATTGTATCAATTAAGACCTAGAACTAATACAAAGAGTGGACAAAATTAATGCACTGCATCAAATAAAATGAAAATTTGAAAAAAAATCTACGGAGATCAATGCATTATATCAAGTTAGCTATAATATTCAAAAAAACTTCAAGGAAACTTGATATAATGCATCAAGTAGGAACAAAACTTTGTACAAAATCTATGTCAAATTGTGCATTGTATCAAGTATACCAACCTATTAATATAATTTCTAAGAAATTTGTTACAATAAATCAAGTGAAACTAGATATTATAACATATCTCTACTCAAACTTGATGGATTGTATCATATTGGAGGAGATATTGAAAAAAATCCAATATAATCCATCAACTTGTCTTTATGAAGTTAGAAGTTTCTTAAAACATTGATGTTGTACATCAAGTTCTCTATAGTCTTAGGAAAATTTCTTTCTTGAGGGATCAAACATGTTTATTATATTAATTATAACTTGATTCATATCAGCAAGTTGACCTAATTTTATCAATCATTATTCTTAATCAACTCACTTTCTAAATAGAAGGCCCATAAAGCCCAACTACCTATACCTCTTACAACTCAATCTCTTACTTGTCATTTTTTAATAATATATCATTTCAATAAAAGGAATACTTTTAGAATCTTTTAACACTAGCTAAAAATCACTTACATTGGCATTTTTCATTGTTCTTATAAGATTATTGTGCTAGATTTGTGTGGGTAGGTCTTACACCTTCTACAATGCTCCTTCGATCTAGCTTGCTGATATCTTGCATGCAAATGACAGGAATGAGGTATGCATCCCTTCTCATAAATATTAATTTCACAACTTAGCAAGTCCTTTATCCTAGGGCACTTCTTTACACTCAACCCTATGCATGACCTAAACTATACCCTAACCCTAACTTAACCCTAAACATGACCCTTATCTCAACTAATCTCCTCATAAAAGACCATCGAGCCTATTATTCCACTTTCCTATTGTAAGCGAGTTATAGTATTATTCTCAAGAATTTCCTCTCATTCTCTTACTAGAATCTACATTGAATCTTTTCTCTTTTATAAATGGATACTTTGTTTTTTGATTCCTATGATGGATTTAATGCTCTATCTTTTGAATCCTTTGACATGGAAATCCTATCAATTACATGCAGCCCAACCTAGATTACAAAGAAAAATGAAGTGAATATTGTCAAAGAACAAAATTTATCATCCTTTGATTCAATATGATCCCAACACTTTGAAGGACATCAGAGGTTCCCTGAATGATACAAAGATGCAATCATCAAAGCATGTAGATCACTCATATTATCAAGACCACAAATCATTGGAAGATGTTTCATGCATGCAAGGAGGATGTGGTGGAAAAATAATTATGCATTTTCAAAAGAATAGAAGAAATTATGGTATGGAGCATGCCAGGTTACTTGTAAGTGGTGCATAAATCAAGCATGCATTACAATCTGATTTTTGCCAAAAGAATTGTCTTGCTATCTATGGTTATCAAAAATTAAGGGCACTCTAGCAAGATTATTTTTCTTTGATGTATAATCAGTAGGATGATTTTCTTTCATCAATGTTGATACCATGGGTATATGGAAAGTTTGAGTATTGTGTGTATAACATAATGATTTGCACGACATCATTTAAAAAAGGCTTGAGAATAAGCAATACTTATCTTGAAAGTGTCAAATATAAACTTTCTAAGTATGAAGGATATAGGCTTGAGTCAAATGTTACCACTGGTTCTCTAGGCAAGCTTGCAATTTCTTGGATCGAAACATACTTTAAGGCACATTATGAATTTATGCCAACAATTGGAAGGTTGCATCTCGAAGATAACTTTACTAGGACTAAAGTATCTTCCATCTATAAGAAAGCTATGCTTCAAAAATTTGCAAACAAGTTTGTTAGCTATCCACATTTCACTAGATCATGGAAGTCGTTCTTTAGCAATGTATCAATCCTAAGGAAAGTTAGATTGGGATTCTATAGCATCTATGTAAATTTAAAAGCTCAACAAAAGAATACAAGAGATGACAAGGAGCTTGTGATGGCAAAGAAAGCACTACAAATTCATCAAGAAGAGCAATCAAATAGAGAGAAAAAGTGTCATCTACATAGGCATAAGTGTTTTGCTATACCAGAAGGATATATTGGACTTGTTATTTATTGTATGGATTGGAAGAAGTCATGCTTATCTCAAATTTCTTGTCTTCCAAAGGATGTTAGGCAAAGAAACTCTTGTATAAATGCATTTAGTGGGATGCCTTATCTACCATGGAGGCATTCATCCTAGAGTATTCTATACTTATCCAAATGTTCGTAATGATCCTAACATTTTGATCAAAATTTTGAACATTGTACTCTCTATGTGGGAGGGTGCTTTACCACCTATTCTTTATTTGCAGTTGGATAACATAGAAATAGAGAATAAAATTCAAATAGTTTTGGACTACCTCAATATGCTTGTACACATGGGGGTATTTCAAAAGGTAAAAGTGATCGTCTTGATGGTTGGTCATACACATGATCATATTGATCAAATGTTCAGCACATTTGCTAAGAGACTATCTTGACACAATGCTTTTAGCTTGCCTAAAATGATGTGTATTATACAGGATGCTTATACACCAAAACCAATTGTCATGCACCTAAGGGAAACATATGACTTTGAGCTTTTTATATATGGCTCAAAGGAAAAAAATATAAAATCTTTGCACAAGCTAAATGCTCTTAGCTTCCAACATGCATTTCTAATAAAGAGGAAAAAGAAAGGTGGTAGAGTACATCTATATGGAAATCAACTATCTTTCAGTAAAGGAGTGGTTGCCTTCAAGGGGACTTAAGTTCTTGAGATATATCCTAAATACTATAATGCATGCAACAAAACAAGAACCCTTTTATTCCATCAAAGAAGGAAAAGAAGCATTTAGGAAGGGATGAGAGATCAACCATACCAAATGTATGCAAGAATGAATGCAATTAATTGACAAAGCATAAAAGTATGCAGGCACATAGGATGTGACTTGATGAAAAAAAAAATTCTAGGACCAAGAGAAAATACTTACAAAAATAAAAAATGTGATTGGCATTTTTTTTTCATGGCCTAAAAGTTTGAGTATTGCAAATCCTCTTGCAAGGAGTAATGTACAAATGTCAGAGGAGACAAAATATCTTACATCCTAAGGAGTGACAAATGTATATTGGTAGTAGAAGATAAAAAACAATAATTGAGAAGCTACAAGAAATATACTAGTGTGATATTAATGATATTAAGGTAGGCTCACTTGTGGCAACACTAGTTGAGGATGATGAGATGCATCTTGTTGATAGTAGAGAAGAGGATACATCATCTAGTTCAAAGGGTCCATGGACAGAAGCTATTGATACTGATGGTGCAACATAAGAGGAAGATGAAGAAGAGTGAATGCATTACAACAATGAAATTTATCCATATTTTTTAACCTCTTCTTATTGAAATATCTATCTTTTTTTAATTAGTACAAATTTAGCAAATGATTTTAAAATCTCACCAGCATGTGTATATCAAGTTTTAGTGAATAGTAAGTTTTACATGATGGTTCAAATTTGTGTACTTCTCTTATGGTTCCCTTTTAATTTTTCTTTCAAAATCTAAGTACTTCTCAAGATGACAAATATAATACTATTTAAATGTTTTAGTCATTTTTGTATCATTTTTTCAAAAGATAGACTCAAAAAATTATGAGCTTAAATAATAATATAAAAATGGTAGTTTTTAAGGGAATCTTTGAAAAGATTTCAAATGTTTCTCCTAAGACAAAATATTACATAAAAGGTTTGCAAGTGTCTCGAAAAACAATATGCTAAGACCCTTTCATATCAAGCCTCTCCACATTTATAGAAATATGAAGTGACATACGAATGTCTTTTACTACCCAAACATATCTAATTATACATTGAATCTATTAGAGTAAATAATGATGCTCAATGATGGTACTTGTAGATCCAACTACCAACTTTTAGAGTCATGAAAATGTGTACATTAAATGAGATACTTTTTTTGTAGCAACATAGGTAAAAGATACAAAAGATGTTAATATTCTTATTTGGAGTGCTTGACCTAAGGCTCAAGAGTAATCTAGTAGTTTTCTCTTTAACAAAAGATATAACACTCTTTTTGGGGTTGAATAATCTAGGAGTGACCTAATATTTCTTTCTTTACACCTATGTGCAATAAATAAATAGGACTACATGGAGTATAAATGTAAAATGTCATTTGGTATGGATACACATTTAAGTAAAAGAAGAGTGAGATGGACCCACAAAATCTAGTACACCACTTCTTCAAGACAATGTACAATTTGTTCTCAAATTCCCATATAAGTATGTACATGAAACGGATGAAAGAAAGGAAAATGAGCTAGCTTTAAGTGTTAGGAAATTGGAATAACAACAACTAATATAAGGTCAAAACCTTAAACCTTGAAAACAAAGAGATTCAAAATTCTAGATTTTAATTCAAGATAGAATAGATTCTAGTTTTTAATGCACATTTATGCTTCTTATAGTACCATTGGGACATAAACATGTTACTTTTGCTATATCTTTGGAACTATGAGCCCTTGGATGGAAGGGTATATAAGTATGACAACCACCAAAGGTTTATGAGAATAGCTATGAGATAAGCTACACATAGGATACATTATTGCTAGAGCTAAAGCAATTGATTGATGAAACAATATTGCAAGAGAAAAATAATATCAATTTTCAAATTGATTACTTCAAGAAAGGGAAGAAGTAGAATCTTGAACAATGACTACATCATGTCTTCTTTTCTAGTTCCACTAAAGATTGTAAATGTTACTATTGATCTTTGCAAGACATTAGGTGAAGTTCATATATATTGCAATACATTAGATAAATATAAATCTTCCATATAAAGAGGACATAGATTCTTAAAAAATGAGTGTATAATGTCTTTCTTGAGTTCCATTAATGAGTATATTACGATTTTTCTAGTTCCACTAAAGCTTGTGAATAGAAATGTTCCTATTAATCTTACAACCCATTACATGAAGTTTGCATATATTGTAGGCATAAAAAGTCCTATTGAGATAAAAAATCATCAAATGTATTGTTGATTCTCAAGGATTTATCAAGGCACTAACTTTTTTTGTGAGTTGCTTTAGAGCTTTCAATGGATTTGTTGTGCCAACAAGGAAGAAATGTAAGAAAATGATGAGTAAGTGAAGATATTGAATGTAGCAAGAGAGCATTATGAAAAGGGTGACCTTATGGAGATAATGATGGATAGTTTGTGCAATGGAAGATGGTGAAACGGATGACTTGGTGGAAATATCCATCTTTATTAGTTTAGTCTCCAATTTTTTTTAATCTCTTTTTAGTTTTAAGAAAATTGTATAGATGGATTTCTTGGTCTTGTCATGTCTTCTTCTCTCATAGCTACCATTAATGTGCTTGTAAATATTATTAGACAAATAAAAAATTCAAGTTTTGGCTTATTTTATTCCTAGGACCACAATATAAGTTGGGGGTATATAGTTGTAGCTTAGCTTTATTGCAAATAGTGCTCTACCTAAGGTGCACTATATAAGAACTATTATGTTTTTTTAGTAATCTATTGGATCGATTTGATGTATGAACACATGGTCTTATAATAGGCCTCAATGATTGAAGCCTAAGGTAAAAAAGGTATCAAAATAGATATCTTCAACTTGTCATGTCTCTTTATATCATAACTACTACCATTACTGTGCTTGTAAGGACTATTATCCAAATAAAATAGACATACTTTGACTTATTTTACTCCTCTTTAAAAAATATGAATTGGAGGTTGGGATATGTATTTCTTACCTTTATTGCAAGTAGTACTCAAAATAAGGTGTGTGGTATGAGAATCATATTGTTTTTCTAGTGACATATGGGATTGATTTGGGTGTATGAGCGCATGGTTTGCTTAGAGTAGAGCTCAAACGTTGAGGCTTGGGATCAAGAAATACATTCTCTTTATGGATGAGGAATAAGATATGCATTGAACAAATGAATATTCATAAAATCAACAATTGGTGTGTTCTTTAATCTAAATGTCTATTCATAAATACTCAAATGCATATGACAAGGATTCATAATGAACGTAGCATCACTAAGGAGGCTATATATTAAAAAAGGATTTTCAACACACCATGATGTCTTCTCTCTACAAGGAGGTTTTGATCTAAATGTGTAGCTTTAAGAGAACTTTGGGATATGATATATGTTGGATCTTAGGATCCTCGCATGGATCTTAGACTTAGATCGGCATGGCAAGGGATGAAATGTGTGTCTGATCATTCAAGAAAATTGAGGGTAGATCACAAACAAAAATATTTTGACATTAAAAGATCGCCCTATAGTGTGATTCATATTATCATTTTATCATGGTTCAACTTTTGGATAAAAGAACGGAGTCTAGAGAACTTCTTTAAGTTTCTCATAACATGTATGGTGTCATTAGTGTGGAAAGGGGAGAATATATTAAATGACGTGGAGGAGGATAATCATAAAAGGATAAAGGTAGATTCTAAGTGTTATAAAAAATGTTATTGATTACATTTTTTCAATGTGATCACACAAATAGTTTCTAGCTCAATGAAAGTTTCAATGGAGATTAGGGACTAAAGAAGATAACAATATAATATTATCTCATTGTTATCACTTAAGTGGGTTGATTCGTAGCAAGGTGTTAATGGTGTTCTTTTGATAAATTTTCGCCTCATATACATTAGGTTAAGGTAGGTCTACTCATGTCACACCTTGGCTAACATGTGCATTTTATTTTAATAAAATCTTTCTTAGATGTTGTAGGGTACTAAAGTGGCTCTAAACTATTATAGATAATACCTCTCCTCTTCTAAACTCACATGATGCACATTCTTTTTCAAAGGTGTGCTCCCAAGATACTAGGTCATATAAAGTACATAGAAAATGTTGAAATTATCCTAGTTCAAGTAGCATAGGATATATCTCTATTATGATGGTGGTAAGGGGAGCCAAGTTTGGTCAAACTAGTTAGGTGGCTAGTAAATGGTAGTCTTGTAGGGAGCTGGTTCTCACCACTTCTAGATTGACTTATATTTTCAATTTTCGGGATCAAGGTGTTTGCTTGAGCTTAGGCCCCCAGCTTGAGCAAGAGGTCTACTTGTGAATAAAAAGAATAGGGGGGATTTCTGGAACCACCTAGCTTGCTTGTTAAAGAAGCAAGTGGCTAAGTTGTCAGAGATAAAGTAGAGAGGTTCAAGATTGTATGTGGCCCCAACACTAGAGCTTGAGGCTCTAGATCAAATCGAGTGGTAGAAGAGGATGTGTTTCTTCAAAATGGCCCCATTGAGTACATATTGAAGACCTCATGTGTTCAAAATAGTAGTAGCAAATTTTTCGCCCCACTCATGATCATTTCTTTTTTCTATAAGGCTTATTAAGCCTTAAGACTTAATACTATTATCTCATTTCACATTGTAAAGAGTGAGCTGGTCAATTGATGAGCTTTCACACAGACAACAAGTTGAATTAGTTATATTTAAATATATGAGTTTACACTATCAAAGGATTGAACTAGTTTTATTGTGAAACTAGTTCATAGGTAGACTATTGACATTGTAGAGAGTGAATTAGCTTGGTTTAAGGCTTAAAGGCTAGTTTAATGCCATTTTTACGTGCCAATTCAAAAGGGAAAAACTATTAGAAATTTTCCACAAAAATTTCTATGGGTTGAACTTATTTGAGACTTCATGCTTAGCATGAAAAACTCTAGAAAAAGTAGTAGGAAAATTGGTCAATTTTAGACCTATATATTGATACTTTTTGGGTCATACGGGTATCGTGTGTGCCCCACTTTCACTAATTCTTGCTAAAAAACAATTTTTGACATATTTTCATGATGTATGGGTACTTGTGATAACATTTGGACACATTTATGATAACTATTGTAGTGGAACTCAATTTATATGCCATTTCTTGGGGATTTTGAATGTTTTTTGATGGGTTGATGCTCCCATTTTGTTCAAATGCATGGGTACTTATTTGGCACATTACATACATTTAGTTTTATTGAGTTTACAATTGTTGTAATGTTAAAAATGAATAGATTATGCAAATTGTAGGTAACAATTGGACTAAGGACAACTACAATGATGGAGAATTTCTTAATTGGGAAGAGGTCTTTGGGACCTTATTATAGGTGAATATGTATGCCTAGAACTACATGATAAGTCCACTAAAGATCAAAAAAGGCATACAAGGATTGGACTAGCGAAATTGAAAAAGTATTGCATTGGATATCTATATGCATATCGCAAACACAAATTAGACACATTAAAAAGACAAATACTTGCAAAGATGCTTGGGAAATCATTGAAAAGATGTATAGCACATGTAGAGAGGCTAAGAAAATACAAATAAAGTAGAGGTTTCGTGGTGCATAGTGAGAAAATAGAACCATTATTGACAATGTGGAAGAAATAAAACAAATTGCAAAAGATGGTGCTTCAATAAATGTACCAATTGATGATGATGATTTGGTATCTATCACTCTAAATGAACTCGGCCTAGCATACAAATCCCTTTATACCTCCATTTCTATGAGGGGACAATCTATACTTGATTTTAAAGAGTTAATTGCTTTACTTCGTACGAAAGAGATAAAGTTCGATCTTAATACATTTAGTAGTGGAGAGAATGCAAAATCAGAATAGTGTATTTTATCATAAGTGAGGATTTGGTATCTCATCTAGAGCCAGAGGATCATCTTATGGTCATGGAGTTTGCATGAGGCCATAGTACCTTTATATGTGGTGATTTTATGCTTAGAGGGAGGAGGAAACCTACTCTACAGGCAGAGAACACTTTAGTCCAAAGAGAGATTGTGCATGTCATTTTTGTGGGTGGTTTAGTCACTTTGGGAGTGTGGGATTTCATTGGAAAAATGCTATGTTTAGGGGTCTAGGAAGGACCTTGTTTGGTCACTATGCAGGTAGATACAGTGGTGGTGACCATGGTTCTATAGGTGGTTTATCGCTTAGAGGTCATCTCTTCCCTATAGAGTATGTACTTTAGTTTATTGATTCAAATACTACAAACCATATGATTCACCAATGCAAAATGGTTTCATAGAAAGTAACAAGTACAAAGTGAAGAGTATGTGGCTATAGAAGATAACACATTGCATAAGGTAACTCATATTGGGAGTGACATGCTTTTGGTGAGTAGAGATGGGACTAAAAATAATCTTGGGGATATCTTATATCTACCCACTGTATTACTAAAAATTTGGCATTTATTGGTCAAATGGTTGATCAAGGATTTCAAGTGAGGTTTAACAAGCATGGTTGTTTTATCGAGGAGTTCAAGAATGGAATACTTGGAAGGCTTACTACTCACAATCAAAATAAAGGAAAATTCTTAGCTTTGGATGTAGGAACTTCCATCATTCAAATCTATATGTATGTTGAGACAAGGCATGGACAGGATAGAGATATAGAACTATAGCGTAGAAGGATTGGATATGTAAATTTGTAAAGATTTAAGTAGATGTAGTCTAGACAAGTGGTTCATGAGGTTTCACAATTTGGATATGTAAATTATGATCACGTATGTGTGTAGCTATCCTTCAGGAATTATGATCATGTATGCTTATTATGTATGACAGTAGTGATGATGATGGGTATTTTAAGAAAATTGTAGAAAATAATGTTCAATTAAATCAACATGTTGAGGATATATCTAGACCTCAAATCCATAAAGAAAGAAATGGCAATTATATTCCATGGATTGGAAGGTTGAGGAGTGCACAAAAGAGAGAAGAGATTGCACAATGGAAGAAGCCTTTATGGGTGAAAGTCCAGAGGATGTGTCTATGGATGATGAGTTTGGCATACCACATGTGAGAACTCCAAGGATAAATAGTGTAGGAAATTATATTCCACCACATGCAAAAATAGTTGAGATTCCATCTAGTGCACTATAGTTGCAAATAATGATTTCATGAATATACTGATACCAAGAGGCATATTCCACAGTGGATTCCGTGAGGTTTTGCGGTGGATTCCGTAAAATTATATTTGTTGTCGGGGTTCATACACAAGGTGGATTCCTTGTGCGAAAAGTCAATGGGGACGCCTATCCTTTTTGGGCGTCTCGTTAATTTAATGTGCAAGTGGGTGATTCCTAGCGAGTGATTTCGCAAAATACATATTTAAATTAATGGACGTTTATGAGTTTAGAGTGTGCACTTGTAATAAATTAAGGTTAGGATTGAGTTCTAACAAATTTATTTATTTTGTAGCTAAAAACTACTAGGTATTCACTTTTGTCAGTTTAAATTTATTATTTTTCTAACAATTGTGAATGCTTTTATTGATGTGTAGAGCAGGCAATAGTGGTGTTGGGAAGCAATGGGCGATAGCGTGTATTCAAGCTATTAAGAAGAAATTGTCATTTTTAATGGGCGTGCATCTTAGGGGTGGTGCTAATATTTATTTTGACACACTTATTTATTAAAGTGCTCGACATATATTTATTATTTTGTATGCGCATGGGTGCATGATTTAGATATTTGTTATTGGACATTGTATTTGGGCATAGCCGGACTCTTTGGGCACCCAACTGCTTTATTCTTTATTTGGACAAAAGCAAACACAAAAGCTAAAGTGTGCTAATTGTACATTTGGGCTATTTTTACAAGGCATGGGGGGAGATTGTACCCAATTAGTCTTTTTGCTTCATGTCGTACAAGTCTTCTTTCTTGTTTTTTGTGCAAAAGTAGAGTTCTTTTGTTCTTGGGGACCTTCTGACGCTCGCTATGTACGCATACAACATCCGATCTACACAGTAGTGGTATCATAGTGAAGCTGAGATCGAGGGCTTCCAATCGCTTACCATCTCGTGCGAAGGCGAAGCTCCTAGAACGATCGAGCTCTATAGTCAGTATCACAAAAATCTGTCAATACCAGCGTGTTTCTGACAGTGAAAAACCCCTTGCTACGCACTTGGATCACGAAGGACCAGCCTCTACAGGCGGAGGACCACCTCCCAAGCCTCTTTGCAAACTAGTCTTATTGACAAAGAGCAATTGATTAAGCTTGGAGATTATAAAGCTTAATAAGCTTTATAATAAAGATTAACCACTTGAATTTCAGCGGCTCTGGCGGTAGGATGTACTCGATGGCACTGATTCGAATGACGACGTCTTGATGTCCTATCGCAGTTAAAAGTTTAGATAAGCTTTTTCTTCTAAAGCTTTAAAATTTCAAGTCTTACTGAGGCTTTTTTTTAAAAAAACTCAATCCTAAGTCTTATCCATAGTAGCAATTCACAAACAACTCTTCCCGAATCGGTTTTGCAACTCCAACAAGCCCCTCTTCACACCTGCGTTGTGATAGAGACAAATTCCAACAAACAGATTGCTATATGCAATCTACACAGACAAAGTATCCTCTTGAAAGAAGACCGTGATGTCAACTTCAGCATCTGCAAAGAAGAAATATTGCAAAAATCTATTTTTTTTAAAAAGAAATAAGCCTTGTAATCCTGACTTTGAGCTACACTCATCCCACTATAACAAGATTTCGAGTGTGTGAGGTTGTTTGAAATTTTGCAGGATATCCGATCAAACCGTGGAAGATTTTATGGCCGAAGGTGATTTACCGGAACCAACAATGGAGCAAAAATTGAACCTAATTATGATGCAGCTTCAAGAGGAACGAAAAGCACATCAAACTTTGCAAGATCAATTGGCCAATCTGCAACGATCTACCCCTGACCAAGATGGACCGCAATCTGAAGATATTATACGACGTACGATCGATGTGACACTTAAAGCGCAATCTATTCATAAAGAAACAAAGATAAGTAAAAGAAATTTCAAATTTCGTACTTTCAATGGGTCACGCGATGGAAAGACTTCACTTGCTTTTATCAGTCAATTTGATGATTATTTCCATGAAGAACAATATGTTGAGAAAGACAAAATTAAGTGTATCACTAACCATTTAGTGGACAGAGTGGAGCCCCAAGAGGAAGCAAGAAAAAGGGGATTTTACTGCAAGAAAATCTATCTTGTAACATCATCAAGCTTTTATTTCATTCTTCTGATGACCAAAAACAAAAGAACAACAAATCTTCACGTAGCATCACAGTAAATATCTCCCACGGATTTGATAGAATCAACCATAATCTTCAACATCTTCATAGAATTCTTCAATGTAACAAAGAAAATAGAAGAGTACACCATCTTTGAATGGAAATCAATCACATATTATTCATCTTCAATGTCTTCATAGTTTTCTCTCTCAATCTTTCATATACAATTACACTGTTTTGATAGAATTGTTATCTCTGGCTCTCTTTCTCTCTCTCTCTCTCTATCAATAGTACATCATCTCCTCACTACAATACTCTCATAATAACTCTCAATAATCCTTCTTAGGTCATGGATGCACCTCCCAAGAGGTATGTCTGATATGAAGAGTCACCAGAGCCACTACAGTGTCTCTTCACAGCTCACTATTGTCACTGTCACTCACTCTTCTCTTCAGTCTTTAGCAGCTGCTTATTCCACTTGTTTTAACTCTTTTGAACTTAGATTCATCCTTTCCAAAAGTTAGAAAACTTTTTCAAATTCACACATACATTCTACAGAACACTTACAGAAAGTCTACAGACCAGTACAGTACAGTACCAGAGCAGCTACACTACAGTTACAGTACACAGACAGAGGCTCTACAAAATGTTTACAGAGGGTTACAGAAGGTCATCAGAACCTCATTACTCATACTCAAACCATTCCATACTATCAAAAACTATTCAATAAGCTTCCAAAAGATCTCAATCTTCATCAATCATCAATCCATGCTTCATAAGAAGAAAATCAAAACAAAACAGAAGCTATACAGAACCTATCAGAACATCATAGAGCTTCATATCTCCACTAAGAATCATCATGAACTTCCAAAACATAATCAATATCATCCAAAACACTCTCAAATACTTCCATTAACAACCATACATCACTCTAAATCCATCAAAAATCAATCATTCAGACCTCAAAATCAACAAAAACCAGTAAAAAATTCAGTCTTTTTCCACTTTTAACATATCCCCACACTTAGAAAGGAAGCGTCCTCGTGACCTAAGGAAAAGAAGAATATAAGTTCATTAAAGAGCTCAATTTTGATCTTCTTCAGTATCTTCAATAGTCTCACCAAACCACGACCCCAACTTATCACCTGTATCTAATAGAAAAAACTACTAAAGGAAAACTTCATTATTCATTAACTCATTTGATTAATCATTTAAAAAGTCATAAAAATTTTGTAAAGGATATAAGAGGTTCGTCTTCAGCTTTGCACCATAGGCGTTCATCCACCATCAATAGTTTGAAAAGAGCTCTTGAACAAATTATTCTCAATCAGCACGATCTCATCACATAAAATTATTACAACACACACACAAAACACTAACACAACCATCTGAATGACACCTCCAAAAAGAGATATATATTTATCATTAAGAATCATCCAAAATACATTGCAAAGGCATCAATGAAGATGATCCCTTTTGAAGGCTTGGTGGTTTCAAAAACGATCCATGGAGAAGGATTCATTTACAAATGTCTTTGGAGGATTTTGAAAGAACTACAGGCAGCACATCCTTTCTTCCAAAACAAGATATCTACTAGGTAGACATAGAGCATGAAAATAGAGGGCATCCAATTGTTGGGAATCAATGTTCACATTAACATTCATACAAAGCTTTGGAATGGCCTTTTGATCATTATGGGAATGCCTATGCATGTATGCTAGATACCAAGAAAAATGAGCTGTCAATCTCACTGAAGGATCTAGAGATTGTAAATATTGGTGAGCAAAATGAAGGTAGTTCTGGTATGCTTGACTGGCAGTTGTCCAATCCCCTGGATTTATTGTCCAATTTATCTAAGGTCCTGTAAGAGAATCAGTCGAGCTCCATCCTCTTCTTCTTGAAATCTGTTGATCAAACCCTTCATACTCACTAACCAAATGAGGGGGTTGAGAAATAGAAGTGGCAGGAGATGGAAGTGGAATAACTAAAAGAGGATGAAGAGATGGGTAGGAAAAATCATAAAAGGAGGAATAAGTTAAAGAAGGAGTGGCTGAAAATTTAAGGGAATCAGTTAGGAAAGATGTTAATTGATAAACAGGAAAAGTATAAGGTATATGGATGGATGGAGAAGGGCCTGGTGGAGAAGGAGAAAATACTCTATCTTCGATAAAAGAACAATAGGTAAATATAGGAATTCGAGGAAAAGATAAAGAAGAGATAAGATTGCTACTAAATTGGTTTGATAAAGGGAAAGATAGGTATCATAGCAATGAGCCATTTGTTGGTAGTACAGTAAGGTACAAATAGAGGGACCTAAGACAGATCTTCTCTCATAGGCATAAAAAAAAAGCTGAATCAAATGGATGGTTTTTGGAAAGATGAGCTAAGAGATCCACCCTCATTTGGTTAGTGCTCTGTACATAGGTAGAAGCTGTATTTTGACGTTGATTCAAGACCACAGAATCAATCATTGAGTGCTAGGAATTATCAGGGCAAGTAGAAACTTTTGAAGAAGATTGTAATCTTTCCACTTTATCTTGGAACAAAGGACACAATGTGGCCTGTCTCTGGAGAACTACCAGGTCTTGCTTAGAGATAGAAGAAATCATAAGAACATTGGGGCTTGGAGGAACAGACCGTGACTGCGTCAGTTGGTCTTGCAACTGCTTGATTTGGGAAGCTTGTGATTCCACTGTGGTATGAGTAGTCTATAAGGCTGATAGTTTTGCATCTAAAAGAGTCCGAAACTCTTGAACTTCTTTGGACATCCCCTCTTTCTCCTCTGAGACTTTAGTGACCTCTGACTGAGCTTCTGTTAATTGAATCTTCAAAGAAGATATCTCTTCTCTTTGGGCCTCAATCATTTGGGTTTGATGCTCCATCTGCTTAAATAGATCTACAAGTGTGTCTTTAGCAGAGGCTAACTCTGATACTACCTTATGCAATCGGTCTTTGGACTGCATCAATTCTTCATAAAAAGAAGCATACGGCTGTTGAGCACAGGCTGTCACTGAAAGTTTAATCGAACTGTGGATGTCTTTACAGAGGAATGGAATGGCATCTCTCGACACTAAACTGTTTAGTGAAGGGACTGATATGTCCAAGGAACCCTCTCTATGTGCCCTGAACAAATTGTTACACGTGAGGTAAGCAGTGAGGTCACTGCCAAATGTAGCGGGAATTGTGACTGAAGGAAGAACTGAAGGAGTTTTATCTGCCACACGCTTCAAGCGCTTTTGCTGAATGACCAGTGGAGGAGGAGAATCAAGATCCTCTATATCAATAGGTTCTGACTCTTCTGAAGGTGGAGGGGGAGGTACTGGATCAGATGGAGAAGGTAGTAGCACACCCTTCTTTAGGCCTGAGTATGTCAAGAAAGCATACAAGTAGAAACCATATGTGACATTTGTGACATTTCCTCTAGTTACTTTGACAAAATGTTGGTCCATCTTTGTAAGCAGGTAAGTACTCCAATCAATGGCCACCCCTTTTAACACCATCCTTGAAGCTGTAAAGAGCTCTTTGGACAAGTAATGGGATGGTGTTTTGGCAGGTATAAACCTGTCTTGGAGGAACTGGAAGACTAACTTCCAAAGAGGATCAATGATCATGGAAAAAGATACTCCTGAAGTGTTGATCACTTTCTTAACATCCAGAATTTCCTTGGTCTGCTTCTATAACGGCTTGAAAATATCATCGTTGGAGAATAATTGTCTAGCTATAACAACGGGCTCTCCTTTGTAGGGAAGAGACAAAGCCTTCCCTAACCCTCAGGGTGTCAATATCATGGAAGCACCATGAACCAGGCCCAACTTCTTACTGTATGAGGCAAGTAACTCATCACAGAGGGATGGATCATCTGGAATCAATGGGAATGAAGCAGCCATGAAAGTCGCAAGTCCTTCTTTCGTTATAGGCTCAAGAGCCAGTAGGGAAGAATAATCCCTACTAACTAGTGGGACATACTAGATAGGAGGAGGAGCGTGAGGCGCCATTCAGATGGAAAACACACACACCACAACACAGACAATCACAAAGAATGCCTGCAAAACAACCAAAGGGCTATAAAAAAGGAATCAATCCAAATAAGGACACACACATACAGATGTAACTAACCAATTTACCACCCCAAACAACCCACATCCTAGAAAAAATTCGACATGACCTTTACACATATGCGATCGAAAACTTCATGGGATGCAACAAACATGCACCCAAAACCCCATATCAGGAAAAAAAGAAAGGAAAAACTACAAACCGTTCCCGTAATCGTAGCACATAAACAAACCATAATACCATAAAAATGTACATCAGGGCTGACCATAACCTTGACCATCAATTTCAACTAAGAGGACTTGACGCGCTATCAAAGGGTTTCCGAAAGCAAAGTCGCGACCACGGAGGACCTTGTCTAATTTCAGGATAGAAGATCAATCTAGCGAGATCAGATTCAATTTGAAAGCTCAATTTTAGATAATATGAGACATATAATCAGCTACATTTGATTGGGAGCATCTCCAATAAATGTCTTGACAAAAACTCATGTCATATAAACAGCCTGTCTCTCCCAAAGGAACAAAGTAATCTGAAGTAAGATCTAAGAGGTTGGAATAGGATCAAGAAGACATCTTTGTATTCAGGTACAGAAGAGTAATTTAATGGAAAATCTGACCAGATCCATCAATGGTTTCTCAGGGGTTTTGGAAGTAATGAGTGGTACACATGCAGGTAAATGTCAATTTCGCACAATTCCAAAGGTTTGACCCAATTGACATTTACCTGCATAAAGAGGACTTCTTTCAACAGTGAGCATAAAGAGGATTTTGAACAATTTCGGGCCATTTGCCACGCCATGTCAAAGTTTCCTTCTCTAGTGTAGAATTTCACAGCAAAACCATGTCTCAGGACTGCCCGCTCATGAATCACAGTTGAAAACCTGACAAGTAATGGTCTCTGCACACCAGGAGCACGTAGGAAATCTGCACATGTAAGGTGTGAAATATCATGAGTGACTTTAAAGAAGTCATTTGCGCTTGCACCTCTGGCATGGACAACACGTTCAGGAATCCTCTACCAATCGGTAGGCCGCATCAGTCTACTTGACAGCACCAAAAAAAAACTCCCACAAACTTGGCGTCCTCCTCCTTCTTAGCAATTCCTGATCCATCCTGAATCTCCAGATGTTTACATGCAATTGTGTCCGATAAATTGATTGCTTCCTTCTCCAAAAGCTTCTCGATCGTCTCTAAGTTTCTTCCCCAATGCTTTTTCCCCAATCCTCTGTTTTTCAAAAAGCGGCCCCCCTCACTCCTTTCGTTCCTTGCTTTTTCTTCAGGCTCGATATACTGCACTCAGAAAAAGCACAAACACTGGCCAAATAAGAAGCTCGCTGTGCATAATGCGAAAGTTTGATGCACAGTCAATGAAGTTTATTCTCATGCTTCCAGCCACTCTAACATTAGAGCCTCGACAGAAGACTCCTGAGTTACACCCACTATAGCATTTTCACTTTCATAATGTCACAATAGCTTTAAGTCTCATTCAATTGATCTTCCTTTCTCTGGACAATTTGGCAACGGATCAATATTGTGAGTATAAACAGGAGGGGACACAAAGCCAACAATATTCAAACCATCCGTGTGGAACTGCGAGGGCTCTTGATTGACAACAAGCTTCTCATGAACTGAAGCCTCAATAAAAGAATCGCCATGTCTAGTATGGGAAACATCATTCCTGATGATCCATCTAAGGCACGATCCTCAGCAGAGATTGCACGCATTTGTTATTATATCTTTAATGACCATATCAGTTCCTTGAGTACTTTGCTCCTCAACCTGTACCGACGAGGTTGAATGAATCATGCCCTCATGTGTAACAATTTTGTTTGCAGCCTCAAGACTTCCCACCTGCTTCCAGCAGTAGCCATTGATGTCACGTGAAATCCTTCCCTCCACTTTTTGCTGATCCCCTTGAAAGGGAATGAATCCCTCACTTTGTAAGACTGTTGAGTAAATGATGTCCCTTTGGACATGACAACAAAGGCATTTCCATTGTCAGCACCAGCCACTGCTGTGATGTAGTATTTCTGTTTCCAGTTATCCATGATCCATTCCTTGTGGAAAAATAAATGTGAAAGTTCATATATTTGTCCTGAAACCCCCCGTTTCCGCATCCATTATAAGGGCCCAGAGGTTTGAACAGGAAGCAACATTGCTAATAAAAAAGCCATCTTGAAATCCCTTTTTCACATATTGAAAAATTCGAGCATCTGAAACATTGAAGTGGTACTGTTGTTTCATTGTTTTGTGAAATTTGTACACTGTAACCCATTATGTGGCTGGCATACCCAATCGAACCTTCTTTCGAGGTTGATCATCCTCAGACTCTGAGCTCAATCTAGATCGCTTCTATCCAGCTTTACACATCTTCATAGCACCATCAGTAAGTAATGATCTAATGGCAGGATTTGGACTCAGAACTCCATCAAATATACCAATCAACTTTGTATAACTAGGTCTGGGCTCCTCATCGAACTTCATATTGACCACAGTTTCCAAAAACTCTTTGAAGGGTGCTGGTCAGCATACACAGGGAGAGAGCACTGCTTGCTTCAAGCTGTAAGAAATCAATGGTTCCTCTTGCTTCAACCCCCTCTCCACTATACAACCCACGCAGAACAAAAATGCAAACACAACAATTAAGCATGTACAAAGTAACAAATTTCACACACACAACTTTTTGGTGGATTCCACACCTCGGATGCGCAGCAGTATAACAACGCCCATCCCATGAACTGTGTTTATTAAAAAGGAAAAAAAAGTGTAGTGAGGGGGAAATTATTTTAATAAAGGGTTCATTTTAAGAAATTATTAACAATGGGTGACATTTTATTAGGTTATAAACCTTAATAAGAAAACAGCAATTCCTTCTTAAAATTTTAATTACAAGTTATTAAGGTGAAACGATGCTTTATCAAAACCCGAACTACGATTCCTAGACTAAGACTCTAAATGCAAATTCATTAATTAAAAATTAATGGTGATGTGGAGTGCTTTTTTTGCCAGCGTGTGCTTTTTTTGTGACGGCTGGTTCATTTTTATTAAAAAATAAGGTACCTCTTAAGTGCACATAACACGTGCAAAGTGAACAGCTAGTTGATTTTTATTATTAGAAACTGTGTATTTAGTGTGAATGCGCGTGAAAAAGGTGGGTGAATATAGTTCATTTTAGCAATTAATTATGGTTCAGGGATAATCAAAATAAATAAAGCTTTTAAAAAAAACCTGGTAGGGGTGTGTATGCAATAAACTGAAGGTGTGATTTTTATTTTTTTAAATTTAGGTTTTATTTGTTGATGGTTTTTTTTTAAATTTGTATTTTAGGTGTGTTTGTATTGTGTATATAGTTTGGTTTGGTTTATTTGTTTTGTTATTTTGTTTTCTTCTGTTTTTTTTAAAATAATGAAATCAGGATATATGACACATGAATATGTTATGAAGTGTAAGAGTGAAATTTTCAGTCATCTAGCAAGTGTCAACAATGTATGTTAATTCATCTATGATTTTCAACTGATTTTTTAAGGATTTAAAAAGATTTTTTATGAAGTGTAGTATTAAAATTAGGGGATTTTGGCCTCAAATAATATTTATGCCTTTTATGGAAGAATTTTTACTTGAGAAATTAGTGGCAAAAGGGACAGGGGGTTTGTGGAATTTTTTGGATTTTTTTGGATTTTTTTTTTGAATTTTTACTAATTTTTAATGAATTTTACTCATTTTTCATGTAATTTTGAAGTAATTTTCAGATTTTAAATTTTCTGTACTTTTTTTAAAATTTCCACTTTAAAAATATTCCAAATAATTTCAACAATATTGGTAAATTTTTAGATTTTTTGCAATTTTTTTAATTTTAAATGAAATTTTGAAATTTTTATGTGTTTTCCATTTATTTTTATGTATTTGCGGATTGGAAAAATAAAAGGCGGTACCCGGACTGTGTGTGAACAACGAAGGATGACTGCGTGTGAACGGTTGATTACAATACTCTACCACACGGACAAGTCACAAGCGCGTCCGCACGCGTGAACGCCTGCTAGCACACCCGTACACAGCGGGAAATTAACGGAAGAGAAAGGGTAGGAACGGGGGCTAACTAAGTAGAGTAAGTAAATTAAGTGAGCTTAGCCTGAGAAAGTTGATTGAGTTGATTCAGTTGAGTAAATCAATTAAGTTAGTGATGTTAGTTAGGTTAGTCAGGTTAAGTCTAGTAAATTAGGTTAGTCTAGTTAGTCAAGTTAACTATGTTAGTCTAGTTAGTCAGGTTAACTAGGTTAGTCTAGTTGGGAAGGCTAAGTCTGGTTAGGTCTGGTTAGGTTCAGTAAGTCTAACTAGGGTTAGGGGTCTAACTAAAGGTAAGTTAATCTAGCTAACACTACAAGGAATTGGGCAATTAGCTACGCCGATTAGCGACGGCGGATATCGGCGTCGCTATTGGCATCACAATTGGCGTCGCTCGCGACGCCGCAGGAAAAAAAACGCGGCCGAAACCCGAGCGTCGTTTTCATTTCTTTTGTTTCGCCTTTTGAGAGCGAGAGCGAGGGAGAGAGCGAAGGCTTTGTGAGAGAAGAAGAGGAAGAGACTTGCTGCCGCCGCCACCGCCGCCACCGCCGTTGTTCGCGAAGGAGAGGAGGAGCCCTCGTTACAAAGAGAAGCCGCCCACGCTCGCCATATCTCATTGGTGAGTCTCCCTCTCTCTTCCTTTTGCTTGTTTAGGAGAGGAAATGAAAGAGAAGGAGAGGGAGAGGGAGAGAGAGAAAGAGAAAGAGAGGGAGAGGGAGAGGGAGAGAAAGAGAAAGAGAGGGAGAGTGCATTCTCTCTCTCTCTCTCCCTTTTGCTTGTTTAATATTTAAATTACTTTCTTTTTTGCTTGTTTAGGAGAGGAAATGAGAGAGTAAGAGAGAAAGAGAGGGAGAGAAAGAGAAAGAGAAAGAGAAAGAGAAATAGAGGGACAGGGAGAGGGAGGGGGAGGAAATGAGAGAGGGAGAGAAAGAGAAAGAGAGGGAGAAGGAGGGAGAGTGTATTCTCTCTCTCCCTCTCCCTTTTGCTTGTTTAATGTTTAAATCACTTTATTTTTTGCTTGTTTAGGAGAGGAAATGAGAGAGAAAGAGAGCGAGAGGGAGAGGGAGGGGAAGAAAATGAGAGAGGGATAGAAAGAGAAAGAGAGGGAGAGTGCATTGTATCTCTCCCTCTCCCTTTTTCTTGGAGGATGTTTAAATCACTTTATTTTTTGCTTGTTTAGGAAATGAGAGAGAAAGAGAGATAGAGAGGGAGAGGGAGAAAAAGAGAAAGAGAGGGAGAGGGAGGGGAAGGAAATGAGAGAGGGAGAGAAAGAGAACGAGAGGGAGAGAGAGAGTGTGCATTCTCTCTCTCACGACGGGTTTGGTTGTTTGTTGTTTGAATCACTTTCTTTTTTGCTTGTTTAGGAGAGAGGGAGAGGGAGGGGAAGGAAATGAGAGAGTAAGAGAGAAAGAGAGGGAGAGGGAGAGGGAGAGGGAGAGGGAGAGGAAGAGAAAGAGAAAGAGAGGGAGAAGGAGGGAGAGTGCATTCTCTCTCTCCCTCTCCCTTTTGCTTGTTTAATGTTTAAATCACTTTATTTTTTGCTTGTTTAGGAGAGGAAATGAGAGAGAAAGAGAGTGAGAGGGAGAGGGAGGGGAAGGAAATGAGAGAGGGATAGAAAGAGAAAGAGAGGGAGAGTGCATTGTATCTCTCCCTCTCCCTTTTGCTTGGAGGATGTTTAAATCACTTTATTTGTTGCTTGTTTAGGAAATGAGAGAGAAAGAGATACAGAGGGAGAGGGAGAAAAAGAGAAAGAGAGGGAGAGGGAGAGGGAGGGGAAGGAAATGAGAGAGGGAGAGAAAGAGAACGAGAGGGAGAGGGAGAGGGTGAGAGAAAGAGAGAAAGAGAGGGAGAGGGAGAGAGAGGGAGAGAGAGGGAGAGAAAGAGAGGGAGAGGGAGGGGAAGGAAATTTAAGATAATAGACTTATTGATAATGGTATGCAATGTGCTTTGCCATGGGCCACGTACATTGGTAACTCTTTAAGATGGCTTAAAAATGGTCAATTCCTTCATGAAGTCCAAGTAGGGGATCTAATTGTGATATGCATAATTCATTGTTTTTGTATTAACTTTATAGGCATGCCAAATTAGAAATCATGCCAACTAGTCAACGGAAGGACTAAAAGAAAATGATACCCTAGCTAATAGTCATTAAGGTACTTCATCAAAATGAACCCAAAAGTATTGTTATAGAAGAAGAAACCCTTAAATTGAGTATAGGATAATTTCTCTCAGGTCTTATGACTATGAGTAGAATTGATTGAAATAAATTTTATTACTATAGTTATAAAATTTCATAGATGGCGCGCATTAATTTTAAAATGGATTACTTATACTCAAAGCCGAGATATAACAAATAATTATCTACCGGGACAAACAAATCCTTGAGCATGATACAAGGCCAAGATATAACATCGAAAAATCTCTCAACTACTATATACAATGCAAGATTTATGGTCAACTTGCAACTTGACGTACATCTCCATAAAGCTATCCATTTAAGCCTCGTTTGCATGCTCTCAATGCAAGTTGGCAATTAGACGAAAATGCCGATTGTCTATAGAACACGTATGACGATTTGGCGAGTTTCAATCTGAGATGATTGATCAGGCGATTGCAAATTTTCAGCAAACGGTAATTTGAAGTTAGAATTTTTCATGCATTGTACTCTCAAGCTAATTGAAAACCATACACAATAAGATTGGGTCTTGTTGGCAAATTTTCTATCCAGGGGGGTGATGTCTCGACCCAAGGGGGAGTGCACCCTTTGCGGCCAATTAGAAGAGTTCATGGACGTGCGATGGATGGATTGCAGGAGCCAATCGACCACTCGCAAGGCCTATCTATACCGTCAATGCCAGAGGAGACAGACAACCTTCCCGATCTGCCTACAATCTTGGAGCCTAAGATGGAGGCAATGATCAATGCATTGATTCCCATGGATGTTGAGACATCTAACCCGCTTAGAGAGGAAGCATCCATACCATTATATGATGGGTGCCGAGTATCTCGGTTGAAGACATTGCTTGCACTCTTAAGTGTGCAAGCAAAATACGGTTGGAGCGATACGAGTGTGACTGAGTTATTCAGGTACCTTGCACATAGGCTTCATTGATTTTTTTTTGTGGAATATTACTGCAAACATTTGTGTTTTTTCAAGGTATTTTATGATTTATTTTGAAATATCATATATTGCCACCTGCAAATACCATGCCTGAGTCTCGTAATGATGCACGACATGTTTTACGGAAGCTTGGCATGGACTACAATAACATCCATGCATGTATCAACGACTGCATATTGTTTCGAGATGAATACGAGACTATGGAGACATGTCCAAAGTGTGGTGCTCACAGGTATCGACAGGACTTGCAAGGGCAAACCATCCCTCAAAAAGTTCTCAGACACTTTCCGCTCATCCCCCGCATAAACCACATGTTTTGCACGTCTGCCATGGCAAGCTTGACAACGTGGCATGTGCAGAATAGGTCCACAGATGGAGTTCAACGAATATCAGCAGATTCGCGCGCATGGAGCCACATTGACTCTATCTTCCCAGGCTTTGCGCGAGAGCCAAGGAATCTTCGGCTCGGTCTCGCCATAGATGGTGTGAACCCATTCGGTCTGCGCTCGACTTCTTATAGTGTGTGGCCTATAGTGCTTGTCAACTACAACATCCCTCCATGGCTTTCTACAAAGAAAGGATATCTCATCCTTAGCTTGCTCGTCCCGGGCCGCTACAAAGTAAAAAATATGGACGTGTATCTTCGTCCATTAGTCGACGAGCTTAAGATTTTGTGGGAGGAGGGGGTCACGGTGCAAGATATGAGCAGGCGCGATGGTCGGCGGTCAGCCAACATTCGAGCCATTCTCATCTGGACGATGCATGACTTTCTGGGATTGGGAGAGTGCTCAGGTGAGCAGACCTTTGTTCTCGCTGGTAATATCTATATTTTATTTCATTCAATCAAGTATTCACTAGGTCATGGATCGCCTTGCAGGTCTGGTTACCTCAAGTTATCATGCATGTCCATTGTGTGGGCCACAGTTAGACTCCCGAAGGTCACGAACCATGAAGAAGATGGTATATCAAGGACACGCCGCTTTCTTGCCGGAGGATCATGAACTCAGGAAAGGTTTTCTTGGACGACCTCCAACACGTATGAACGCTGCAAGCTGGTACGAGTTGAAAATGGTAAACCCGAAATCACATCCAAATGGAATGCGACGGTTCTCAGTTTTCTACGAGTTGCCATATTGGACCCACTTACAGGTCAACCACTTGTTGGATCCCATGCATATTTTCAAGAATGTGGGCAGCTTGCTATGGGACCACATCACAGGAAAGAGAGACACTATAGGGTCACGAATGGATTTAAAGGAGGTAGGTAAGATGGAGGCGCTTTGGCCGCAGTCGAGTGCTGAAGGGGGAGTGCAGCTTCCTCGCGCTCCCTGGGTTTTGTCTACCAAAGAAGAGCGCATTGTGAAGCAAGTAATCAAGTCTATCCGCACTCCGACGGGTATGATGCATTCTCTCAGGTCCGCATTTTCTAAAGATGACCAAATGTCTGGGCTAAAATCCCATGATTGGCATAAGATATGTCAGGTTTGTGAACAGAATGGATTTTAATTAGCGTGGACATTTTGAAATTTGAAAAGTGACTATTATTCTTAATGCTTTCTCATTTGTGGCAGTTTGTTCTGCCGATCGCGATCGCGGGATGCCTAACTCCAGAAATTCGCGGGGCCATTTACAAGTTGTCTTTGGTGCAATGGATCTCACAGAAAGAGATTAAGACGTCCTCTATTGAATCCGCAAGGCGGGGAGAAGTTGAGACGGTCTGTCTCTTTGAGAAATACCTGCCCACTAGCATGCTCACGATACAAGTTCACCTTCTTGTGCATCTTATGGACAAAGTGGAGATTGCTGGACCTGTCCATACGCGATGGATGTTCTTCCTGGAGCGCTTCATGAAAACCCTGAAAGGCTTTGTGCGACAACGAGCTCGTCCAAAAGGTAGCATGGCGAAAGGTTGGTTGGTGTCAGAGGCATTAGTGCATATCTCACAATGGCTACCAACGGTGGAACCAGACAATGAAATGCTATGGACGCTGAAGGACGATGATAGGCTGACTCGAGATGTGGTGGTTGGAAATGGGGTAGAAAAAAGAATGGATGCCTCAATGGAAGAGAATGTGAATCGCTTTTGTATGTTGCACCATGCCTCCATGGAGATGTGGCTCGCCAAGTACCAGATTGCAAGGCAAGATCGAGAGGAAGCGCGAGCTGAATTCCGACGCAGTACGCGTCACCGACCGATTCGATATCCCGAAGGCATGGAGGAGATGCCATGGTTTATGTCAACACGATGGTTGCATGGAGCCTTGACCGCAGCATCCAGTGAAGGGATAGAGGTCTCAATGGAGGAGTGCGAGTTCTCGAGGGGATGTAGTCCAAAGGTAATGAGGGGTTTAGAATGTGTCATATCTAAATTTGCTTGCTACATCTAATTTGAGTGTTTCAATATGCAGTACAAAATATATAGTGCAGCGTGGTCATGCGAACGGCATTTTCGGGTGGAGCGTATTGACAAAATGCGCTCCACAATGGACTGTGGTGTCATGACAAGGTTTGAGCAAGAGAGCCGACGACGAGCAATGGATCCGAACATGGTTGTGGTTGAGATGGAGTATTTTGGGAACTTGCAAAGTATTATTACGGTGGATTACCGTAGCTTCTCCATGATACTATTCGATGTGCAGTGGTTCAAAGTGGTACTTGGAGGAGCTGGAGCAATAGTTCAACGAGGTCCATCTGGATTTCTCGAAATAGATTCTGAAAAAAAATGGACGGATTTGCACGACACCTTTGTGTTGCCGGCCCATTGTGAACAGGTGCAAATAGTCATTTGCTTGCTAATTGTAATACGGCATGGTTTATGTCACAATGGTTTGAACTCGCTTTGTAAGTGTTTGTGAACAGGTAATCTTCCATCCAAACCCCCGACAACCTCGATGGTGGTATGTTATACATTCAACTCCTCGAGGTGCGAGAGTATATGATCAAAGCGATGTTCCAGGCATAGATGAAGAAAATATGCAAATAGAGGGGTCGATATTACAAGGAGTGGAGGCCACCGCAAGCTTAGAGCCTGCATCGGCTAACAATGATGGAAATACAGAAGTTGTAGAATTTTTTGAGAACGAGGCAGACTCGTTCTTTTGTGGTGACATGTCTATCGACCTTCCAGTGTATGCAGAGTTGTGTCAGGAGATTAACATGGGACCATAGAATACTTCATTCTTGGAGAATTGTATTACTCAATTTGTTGTTTAGATCTTCCATAAAGGTAGACAAGATATGCATTTTAAGAGAGATTTTTCAAAAATGATTTATATTAATGTGCTTTGTATAGTTTAAATTGATTATTCTAACATCATTTTTTATCTGTGCAGGTGTCGACATTTTCAGGATGAGTCGAGGGATGAGCGATGAGGAGTTTCAGGACATGATGGCATGCATGTCTCTAGATCAGCTCACGAGATTCAGAGAGATGGCAGACCAGGAGCTGTCTCATTCTTTGTCAGGGCGCTCTGCTAGATCAGCTTCAGCGTGATCAGATGCTTCAGCTTCGAGCAGACTTGGGCCAGAGGGAGGGACTGCGACTGCAGGAGGATCAGGAGGGTGCTGCTGTGGAGACACGGACGTGGTGTCTCCGTCTCATCGTTCAACTGGAGCTGCGTCACCTCCAGGATTTGTCACACCTGTGGGACGTCCACTCCAGTTACTCCGGCTTTTGCGTAGCCGTCGGTAGATGGCACGCCTTTTGGTGGCACTCCTTTTGGTGGCACGCCTTTGAGTGGCACTCCGGGAGAGGGTACCCCCGTCAGTACATCGGATGTACAGGGGTCTCCTGGATATGCCCAGGAGCGTGGATGGAGATGGGAGAGGGCCCAACTTAGGCAGACTCCTAGGGGTTATGGATACCTAATGGATAGTAGGTCAGGAGCCATCATCATGAATGATGAGGGGAGGAGGGTGATGGCTCGCTTGAGGGAGTTGTGCCAACAAGTTTTTCGGCACAACATCCTGGATCATTGGAGGAACATACCGGAGGGGAGCAAGGACTAGATAGTAGCATCCTTGCACGAGGAGTTCCCGGTGCCAGCCACAATAGATAGATTCTCTACGGGCTGGATGATGGATTGCATGCGTGCATACATGTCACATAGACGATCCAACGCACGCAAGGCAATCAAGAGTGGGGCTCCAAAGCCCGAGTGGTTAGATGCAGACGATTGGTGCCGACTGAGGGAGGAGGCTACAAATTCACCAAGACGTTGGAGTCAGCAGCGGGAGGCGGCGAGGGCACGAATCGAGGCCGGATCGGTGCATCATCTTGGGAGTGGCGGCCACAGGACATATTTGGAGGACTTTGTAAGTTTCTCTTTTGTTTTGCTTATTTGTTTTTTTGAGATATTCTTTGTACTGACAATCATGTTTCTAACAGTTACCATTTTGTTTTCTTTGCAGCACTCCATTACAAATCGCGATCCGCAAGGCCTTGAGACTCGATATGCAGAGAGGCATGATTTCAGGGCATTGATCGACCGATTGTATAGACGCGGCGGCCCTGTAAGTCACTCATCTTTCTTGTCCGTAGTTACCATGAGATATTTGAATGCATTATTGTATGGTGGATTGATATGTTGTTTCTTTTTCTGCAGAATCCGTTTGATGCTCCTTTGCAGCGGGACGAGCTTTCGGGGGACGAGGATTTGTAGCTCGCCCTTGGATCCTTAGAGCTCACACACCTTTAGTTTTTAGTCGCCTGATCTATGTAGACATTTTCTATGTATTAGTGATATCGTTTCATGATTGTACCAATCGCATTTTATGCGATCATGTATTTATTTCATGTATCAGTTTTATGATTTCAGTATACATTCTTTTTGTTTGCAAACACTTTGTATGCAGCAGTGCAGAAACTATTTTGTATGGCTCTCATACAGCAATTTTTTTTTCTCTGTTACCATCGCTATTTGCGTCGCAAATTTACTGCTCGCGTCGCTATTGGCGTCGCTATGAGCGTCGCAAATTCCTTGCAACCGTCACTATATGCGTCGCTATATGCGTCACAAATAGCGACGATTCTATGGCGTCGTCAATAACGACGCTTTTTGCGACGACGGGGGCAAATTTTGTTGTTTGTATTTTCATCGCTTTAAACGTCGCTAATAAGGTCTATATCTTGTAGTGTAAGGTTAGGGAGGCTAACTGTGGTTAGGTTAGACTAACTAGTGTGAAGTTAGGCTAACTGTGGGTAGGTTAATTAACTGTGGATTAACTGTGGGTTAGGGTGAATTAACTGTAGGTGAGTTAAGTTAACTACAGTAAGGTTAATTAACTGGGGGTAAGTTAAGTTAACTAGGGGTGAGGGTAGGCTAACTAGAGGTGAGTTAGGCTAACTAGGGGTTAGTTTAGACTAACTAACGGTTAGTCAATCTAACTAGGGTTAGTTACTCTAACTAAGGGTTTGTTAGTGGAACTAGGGGTTAGTTTAGACTAATTAGGGTTTGTTAGTGGAACTAGGGGTTAGTTTAGACTGACAAGGGGTTAGTTTAGACTAATTAGGGTTAGGGTCAATTAATTAGGGTTAGTGGAAAACTAACTAGGGTTAGTGGGGAACTAACTAGGGTTAGTTAGCTTAACTAATGGTTAGTTTAACCTAACTAATGTTAGTTTAACTATTAACTAAGGTTAGGTTAGTGGTTACCAGTGGATGGGAGGAGGAGGAGAAGGAGGGAGGAGGAAAAAAGAAGAGGAAGGAGAAGAAGAGGAAGAAGAGGTGGTAGGGAGGAGGGGAGGAGGAAGAAGAAGGGAGAAGGGGAGGAGGAAGAAAGAAGGGAGAAGGGGAGGAGGAAGAAAGAAGGGAACGAGGCAGGACGAGACACGGGGACAACGAGAAAGCAGGTATGGTTGTTGTTTTTTTTTTAATTGTCTTAATTTGTGTAATTTGTTTTGTGTTTTCTATTTTTTCTCTTTGTCTTCTGCTCTTGTGGTTTTTGTTTTTGTCTTCTTTTTTAAATTTTTTTTTTACTGTTTTTAAAAAAATAAAAATAAAATTAGTATTATTATTATTATGTTTGAATGGTGATTATTAGGTAATGCAAAGACGAATGGACAATTTGTTATTGTGACTGGTATGACAGCGATCTGTAACCATGTCCTTCTCTATCTTCTCATTGATAAATCCCTTTTCTTCTTAGTTTTCGAAAAACCCATCTCTCTCCTTCTTAAGGATGCTTCCAAGAATGAAGCTGGACAATTTGTTATTCTGATGGGTATGATTGCAATCTGTAACAATCTCCTTCTCCATCTTCTCATTGATAAATCCCTTTTCTTCTTAGTTTTAGAAAAACCCATCTCTCTCCTTCTTGAGGATGCAGCCAATAATGAAGCTTTCCATGACCCAAACCTGATCGGGAACCCTTCAAAGATCTTGCAAATTCCATAGCCAGCTCTTTCCTGGCCAGTGCACCAAATGAGCAGCGCCCTGCCACAGCACAAAGAGAACCTCTAATTGGTTAAGTAGAGGCTGCAAATGGCTTGCTAGCCACAAAAACCTACAAGAAACCTTTCTTCCTCACCAAGAACCATGCCTTCAAAACACACAACTGAATGGCACACAAGAAATTGAGAGAAATTCTTCCATCCTCACCCTCTTCCGCTTCCTCACTCTCCATAAAAATGAGCATGAAACACAAGAGAGGAAAGCAAGAACAAGAAGGCGTGTTGTGCCAAAATGGGAGAGAGGGAAATGAATTATGACAAGAAAAGATAAATGAAGAGAGAGGGTGTAACCACCTCAACCTCCCATCTCCCCAAATCCCACGACTGCAACCACCCTTTTCCTTTTCTTGCATTATAAAATTCAAATTTGCATACATGGACTAAGGTCTAAATACCTTTCATTTTTACCATGAGACAAAAGGGTTTGACCTTTTCTTTTCCTAGCAATATTTTATAGTGTGTCTCTTTTGGACTACACATTTTACATTACTTCATATACTGATTTTTTACAAGATGGTACAAAAGTAAACTGCCATTTTTACAAAAGATGTTTCCATGTTTAGCACATCTATGTGCCTATTTTTGCACGGATTTGGGGATCATCATTCCTCCCACGGTTAAGTGTGAAGCGTCTCCGCAAACAAATTTGAAAAAGAACCACGATCAGCTTGGACAAATCTTCATTTTCTTTTCTTCTTCATCTTTGCATTGCCAATGGATAAGGATGGGACTAGCACACAAAAGAAAAATACACAAACTAGGACGTTGAGCCTAGGTTTACAAGCACACCGAATTAAACCACAAACAAAACGCGAAAAATAGGGCTCTTCAACAAATTGAACAAAAGAGCAACATCACACTCAATATAGAATTAAAGATAACCGCTTATGAAGCACAAATAGAAACCCACAAAAGATATGGAATCAAAGTACACACCCTTACTAAGGATGTTACGGTAGAAATGTGTTTCAGAAAAGCAAAGTGAAGTGAACTTTATTAAAACCAAAAAAAAGTCTTGCATGTTTTAGGGAAGGGTAATCTTGATGAGAGAAGTGAATTGAGGGTAATTAGAAAAATTTCATATGAAACACTATGAAGAAGGTATTTATCAAAAAGCTTATTGGTTAAGGTTTTTTTTCGATTGAAGGATTTTCTTGGTTGCTCGATGCTAAAGGATGTCGTGTGTATGGATAATATCAGAGAAACCATAACTGCTACGAGGAAAAAACGAGCATGTGAAGGAGGATGAGACTGATCTTGCTAGTTAACATGAGAGAAAGAGAGGCAGTGGGGAAGTCAAAGTGGTGGGGATATATTTGAGTATGAGCGCGATGATAAAAGACACACGTTGATCTTTGATGCCATGACCATCTGCCTCAAGGAAGCAATTTTGGCGCACTCCTAGATCGAGATGATTGAAGATGAGTAGTAAAAGGTTGTGGGAGCACTTGTCATGGCATGGAGGAGAGAAAAAATTGAGATGGTGGATAAGACAAAACCAGTGTGGAGATTGTGTTCCTGGTTGTTATCATATCAGAAGGGTGTGTTGACAAGTAGATAGCTTCACGTCTGGTATGTGAGGTAGTTCTTCATCTTGCTTCACAAATTATACAACAGTTTGTGTATCACTGGCAGTAGGCCTGCTACCAGATAGAGTCATTGAGGCTCGTGCAATTGTGCAAAGACGAATGGACAATTTGTTATTGTGATGGGTATGACACCAATCTTTATCCATCTCCTTCTCCATCTTCTCATTGATAAATCCCTTTTCTTCTTAGTTTTAGAAAAACCCATCTCTCTCCCTCTTGAGGATGCAGCCAAGAATGAAGCTTTCCATGACCCAAATCTAACCACAAACCCCTTGAAGCTCTTGCAAATTTCATAGCCATCTCTTTCCTAGCCCGTGCACCAAATGAACAATGCCATGCCACGGGACAAAGAGAGCCACAAACTGGCTAGGTAGAGGCTGCAAATGGATTGCTGGCCATAAAAACTTGCAAGAAACCTTTCTTCCTCACCAAGAACCATGCCTCCAAAACACACAAGTGAATGGCACACAAGAAATTGAGAGAAATTCTTCCATCCTCACCCTCACCCTCTTCCTCTTACTCACTCTCCATAAAAATGAGCATGAAGCACAAGAGAGGAAAGCAAGAACAAGAAGGCAAGTGTTGTGCCAAAATGGGAGAGAGGGAAATGAACTGTGACAAGAGAAGATAAATGAAGAGAGAGGGTGTAACCACCTCAAGCTCCCACCTCCTGAAATCCCATGGTTGCAACCACCCTTTTCCCTTTCTTGCATTATAAAATTCAAATTTTCATACATGGACTAAGTTCTAAAGACCTTTCATGTTTAGCATGAGACAAAAGGGTTTGACCTTTCCTTTTCCTAGAAATATTTTATAGTGTGTCTGTTTTGGACTACACATTTTACATTGCTTCATATAATGATTTTTTACAAGATGGTACAAAAGCAAACTACCATTTTTACAAAAATATATTTCCATGTCTAGCACATTTATGTGCCTATTTTTGCACTGATTTGGGGGTCATCATTCCTCCCACGCTTAAGTGTGAAGCGTCCCCGCAAACAAATTTGAAGAAGAACCACAATCTTCTTAGAAAAATCTTCATCTTCATCTTTGTCTTCAATCTTCATTTTCTTTTCTTCATCATCTTTGAATTGCCGTTGGTTAAGGATGGGAATAACACACAAAAGAGAAATACACAACTAGGATGTTGAGCCTAGGTTTACAAGCACACCAAACTAAACCACAAACAAAACCAAAAAAATAGGGCTCTTCAACAAATTCAACACAAGAGCAACATCACACTCAATATAGAATTAAAGATAACCACCAAAAAAGGACAAATGGAAACCCACAAAACATATGGAATCAAAGTACACACCCTTACTAAGGATTTTACAGTAGAGTTCTCCAACCCTATAAATGTGTTTTAGAAAAGGAAAGTAAAGTAAACTTTATTAAAACAAAAAAAAAGTCTTATATGTTTTAGGGAAGGGTAATCCCTATGAGAGAAGTGAATTGAGGGTAATTTTAAAAAAATCATATGAACCACTATGAATAAGGTATTTATCAAAAATCTTATTGTTTAAGTTTTTTTTCGATGAAAGGTTTTTGTTGGTTGGTCGATGCCAAAGGATGTCATGTGTATGGATAAGATCAGGGAGGTCATATCTGCTGCAAGGAAGAAAACAAGCATGTGAAGAAGGATGAGACTGATCTCTCTAGTTAACATGAGAGAAGGAGAGGCAGTGGGGTGTTGAGATATCGAGCTCCACTCGTGATATGCCAGGGTGACTGTTGTGCATTTATGTCACCGACGTGTTAGTTGCAGATGCGGTTGGTACACCGCCCATGAATAATAGCTACATGATAGCTATCCTTATCTACTCTAGTTCGTGGCTCAGTTAGTATGCCACCTTAGTTAGTTGAGTTTGGTTTGAGACCCATATATAGGGTTCTTCTATTTCTTTGTATGAGAGTTCTTTTGGCTTACACAACTAAGAAGAGGAAAACTGTTTTCAGCCTCCACCCTTGTGTGTATTCCCCCATTGTGCAAGCAAGAAAGCTTCAAGTGAGACTCCTTCCTTCTCTCCCACAATCTTGACATGGTATCAGAGCCTTGTTCGTGGTAAAGAGCTCAAGAAAGCAAGCCAAGCTCACGGTGTTCTGGTAAGAGGAGCAGTGTTGCTTTCATTTTCTGTTTTGGGAGCAGATCTCTGCAAGTAGCACAGCCGGAAAGTGCAGGAGTGCATTGTCTCAGGTTGCGACCTTGTTTTTTTTATTTGAGGCCATTTCGGGGCCTGTTTTGGAGGCGGAAGTTTTCTGCACGCACTCAGGAAAAGGCTCAGTTTTATGCTATGCAGCCCACTGTTCTACAGGTCGGTGAAAAGTTACTGTAGAAATTGCATCGTATGCTTGTGCGCAGAGACATTGGGAGTTTCAGAATCATCCTTGGTTCCTGTTTATGCAAAATCGTCACTAGGAAGTGACTGTGTGGTCAAATACCACTTTCGCCAGTTTTGCAGATTTGCCCTTGTGAGGGTGAAGCTGTGGTTTTTGCAATGACAGAATTTTTTGCAGTCTTCTGTAATGGCATCTGATTCTCTTTCACAGATTGTCACTGAAAAGCTTGACAAGAACAACTTCCAAGCATGGAAGTTTAGAATGACGAATTTCCTTATGGGAAAAGGATATTGGGAATTTGTTGCAGGAAATGAAGAAGAACCAGTTCTTCCTGATGTTCCCAATCAACAGCAAATGCACGCATTTAAAGCATGGCATGAGAGAGCCAGGAAAGTTATGTATTGGCTGTCTATCAGCATTTCAGACTCTATGATTGTGCATATTCAGGATGCAAGTACGCCAAAGGAGGCATGGGATACTTTGTCAAAAATGTATAGCACAAATACGCAAGCCAGGAAAATGCAGCTCAAGCAAGAGTTGCACAATGTGCAAAGAGAAAATATGAGCATCAACGACTACCACATGAAGGTGAAGAAGATTGCAGATGCACTTGCTTCCATTGGGTCACCAGTGGAAGATGATGATTTAGTTTCTGTGACCTTGAATGGTCTAGGAAAGGATTATGCACAGTTTCGGACATCCATTTCAGTTCGTGAAAGATTTCCTGATTTTGAGGAGTTGATTGCTCTTCTAATTTCTGAGGAACAGAGAAATGGTGGTGCATCTTCTTCAGGAGGAACTTCAAAAGAAGCTGTCTTCTACTCAAATCCTGGAAGAGGTAGAGGCAGAGGTAGAGGAGGCCGATTTGGAGGCCGTGGTAGAAATCAAAATATGCAGCAAACTCAAGAAAACCAGTCCTATGGAGGAGGACGTGGTAACTCTAGAGGCAGGGGGAGCCAAAGAGGTCGTGGTGGATGGCAAAGAGGCCAAAATGCAAACAGTAATGTTGAATGCTACTACTGTGGTAAAATGGGTCATATGGCTAAAGACTGCTATAAAAAGCAGAATGACATAATGAATGGAAAACTGCAACAAGGGAATTATGCATCTTCTAGTAGACAGGGTGATGATAGAAATGAGCATTTGTTTATGGTGCAGCACATGAACAATTCTGTGACAAGTGCAGAAGAAAGCAACGATGTATGGTATGTTGACTCAGGTGCATCAAACCACATGACAGGTCATGCAGAATGGATGGAGGATGCAAGGAAAATGGAAAAACCAGGATTTGTGGAGACTGGTGATGATACTGCACATCCGATTGTGCAGATTGGAAAAATTCCTTTGTCTATGCAGGATGGGAAAAAGAAATACCTGTCCGATGTATTTCATATCCCGAATATCACCAAGAATCTGGTTTCTGTTGGTCAAATGGTTGAGCAGGGCTTGCAGGTCAGATTCAATCCTCATGGATGCTTTGTTGAGGATATGAAAAATGAAGGTCGCTTGATAGCAAAAGGAAAGAAGAAGGGAAGAATGTTTACATTGGATGCAGACATGCCTGAATTGAGTGCAGCAATGTTTGCACATGGGACCGGTGTAGTTGCAGATATTGATATCTGGCATAAACGCATTGGTCATGTTAATGTACAGCGACTTAAATCAATGCAGGCCCAAAATATTGTTGCAGGTTTGCCTAAATTCAAGGTTGCAGAAATGCATAAGGTATGTGAAGCCTGTCAGTTTGGAAAACAGGCAAGGAAACCATTTCCTAGACATGTTCAAGAGAGCAAGAAGCCATTGGAATTAATCCACTCTGATGTGTGGACTACTAAAGCTGCATCTCTTGGAGGCTGTCATTATTTTGTCACTTTTATTGATGACTATAGCAAAAAAGTTTGGGTGTATTTTATGAAAAAGAAAAGTGAAGTTTTTGGGCATTTCAAAACTCTTAAAGCTATGGTTGAAAAAGAAACAGGTCTGCAAATAAAATGCCTAAGGTCAGATGGAGGGGGAGAGTACCTCTCAAATGAGTTTGCAAGGTTCTTGCAGGAGCATGGCATAAAGCAGCAATATTCATGCAGTCATACCCCACAGCAAAATGGAATTGCAGAAAGAAAAAACAGACATATTGGAGAGGTATCTCGTGCCATGCTCAATGAAAAAGACCTGCCAGATTTTTATTGGGCTGAAGCAGTTGCTACAGCAGTCTACATAATGAACAGGACTCCCACTGCAGCAATACATGGAATGACTCCAGAGGAGAGGTATACTGGTAGGAAACCAGATATTTCTCATTTGAAAATTTTTGGTTGCATTGCCTATGTACATGTGCCAGATGAGTTGAGATCCAAGTTGGATCCAAAAGCTGAGAAGTGCATCTTTATTGGTTACTCTCTGCAGCAAAAATGGTATAGATGCTATAACCCTTCTACTCGTAAGTTTACAGTGAGCAGAGATGTTGTTTTTGATGAGATGAGTAGCTGGTATAAATCAGTAAATGTGATTGATGATGTACATGCACAAAATGGTAATGCTGCACAGAATTCACAGCAGCAGTCACAAAATATTAGTGGACCTAGAGCGTCCTCTAGCAGTGGTTCACATTCTTCGCCATGGAAAGGCAGATTGAGATCAGGAGAATCTTCTCAAAGTAATGCAGATAGTGGTATGCAGGTATCACGAAAAGGAAAAGAGAAGGTTGATCAGCCCATGTTTGATGTGAATGCAGGTCACTCTTATGTAGATGGTGAATCCAGTGGCTCAGAACAGAGCATTGATGATGAGTTGGGTATTCCTTCTATTGTTACACCTGGTGTAAGGAAGACCAGGGATGTTTTGAGAGCACCTGGGAGTGAACCCACTTTGCGCAGGTCTACCAGAGTTAGATATCCTGTGGATAGGTTGAAATATGATGGATTTACAGCCATTCACTATGCATATATGGTCAAAGTGATACAGGAACCAGAACCCACTTCTTTTGAACAAGCCATGGGAAAAGAAAAATGGGAGAAAGCCATGGATGAAGAAATGGATGCCTTGGAAGCAAATGCTACATGGGAATTGGTACCTTTGCCTAAAGGTAAAATGCAATTGGCTGTAAGTGGGTTTATAAGGTGAAGCACAATGCAGATGGTTCTGTGAACAGATACAAGGCAAGATTAGTAGTCAAGGGGTATGCACAAACATATGGCATTGACTATGAAGAAACATTCAGTCCGGTTGCAAGGATGGCAACCGTAAGAGCAGTCATTGCTATGGCTGCATCAAAGGGATGGTCTTTACATCAGATGGATGTAAAGAATGCCTTCTTGCATGGTGATTTGTAAGAAGAGGTCTATATGGAGCAACCACCAGGTTATGTGCATGATGTTCATCCTAAGTTTGTTTGCAGGTTGAAGAAAGCCTTGTATTGCTTGAAGCAAGCACCTAGAGCATGGTCTAACAAGATAGGACAGTATCTTGTCACTATTGGCTTTCTGATTTCAAAGGCAGATTTCTCACTTTATGTGAGAAAAACAGAGAAAGGTATTATGCCACTTGTCATTTATGTTGATGATTTGATTATGATAGGTGACAGTGATGAAGATATCCTTCATGTGAAAATGCTATTGAAGCAGAAGTTTGAGATGAAGGATTTGGGAGAACTGCATTATTTCTTGGGCATTGAGGTGATTAGATCACCAAGTGGGATACAGCTCTTGCAGAGGCAGTATGGATTGGACATGCTGTCCAAATATGGGATGACAGGCTGTAAGCCTATTTCAGTTCCTTTGGAGCAGAATGTGAAGCTGAGCGCAGATGCAGGTGAGCTTCTGGAAGACCCTACTATGTACAGACGCATAGTAGGAAGCTTGATTTATATGACTATTACCAGGCCAAATTTGAGCTATGCTGTTGGATTGGTAAGTCAGTTTATGCAGGCTCCAAGGAAACCGCATTTGGATGCGGCTAGACGCATACTCAGGTATGTGAAGTCCACATTGCAGTATGGACTATTTTATGAGACTGGGGTTCAGATACAGTTGCATGGATACACTGATGCTGATTGGGCTAGTAGTATTTCTGATAGACGATCTACCAGTGGATATGTGTTCTCTTTTGGGAGTGCTGCAGTCACATGGAGCAGCAAGAAACAGCCTACAGTTGCCTTGTCGAGCACAGAGGCCGAGTACAGGGGTGCAGCAATGGCTGCATGTGAGGTAGCTTGGTTGCATAAGCTACTTTATGATATGCATCAGCCTACAGATGGGCCAGTTGTCATTTATTGTGACAACATGAGTAGTATACACTTGGCAAATAACCCAGTCTATCATGCTAGAACAAAGCACATTGAGGTGCATTATCACTATGTGCGGGAGAGGGTTTTACTAGGTCTTATTGATCTAGTTTATGTCAGCACAGAGGATCAGGTAGCTGACATATTTACGAAGGCATTGGGCACAGAGAAGCTGCGCAAGTTCAGAGACCTGCTTGGTATGCAGGAATTGGGATTGAGCTCGAGGGGGAGTGTTGAGATATCGAGCTCCACTCGTGATATGCCAGGGTGACTGTTGTGCATTTATGTCACCGACGTGTTAGTTGCAGATGCGGTTGGTACACCGCCCATGAATAATAGCTACATGATAGCTATCCTTATCTACTCTAGTTCGTGGCTCAGTTAGTATGCCACCTTAGTTAGTTGAGTTTGGTTTGAGACCCATATATAGGGTTCTTCTATTTCTTTGTATGAGAGTTCTTTTGGCTTACATAACTAAGAAGAGGAAAATTGTTTTCAGCCTCCACCCTTGTGTGTATTCCCCCATTGTGCAAGCAAGAAAGCTTCAAGTGAGACTCCTTCCTTCTCTCCCACAATCTTGACATGGGGAAGTCGAAGTGCTACGGATGTAGTTGAGTGGGAGCGTGACGATAAAAGACACACGTTGATCTTTGATGGCATGAGCATCCGCCTCAAGGAAGCAATTTTTGGCCCACTCCTAGATCGAGACCATTGAAGATAAGTAGTAAAAGGCTATGGGAGCGCTGGTATGGCATGGAGGAGAGAGGAAGTTGAGACGGTGGAAAAGACGAAATGAGTGTAGCGATTTTGTTCCTGGTTGTTATCATATCAGAAGGGCGTGTTGAGAGGTTGAGAGCTTCATGTTTGGTATGTGAGGTAGTTCTTCTTCTTGCTCTGCAAATTATAACAACATCTTGTGTATCACTGGCGATAGGCCTACTACCATATAGACGCATTGAGGCTCGTGCAATTGTGCAAATACGAATGGAAAATTTGTTGTTGTGATGGGTATGACAACGATCTACAACTATCTCCTTCTCCATCTTCTCATTGATAAATCCCTTTTCTTCTCAGTTTTAGAAAAACCCATCTCTCGCATTATTGAGGATACAACCAAGAATGAATCTTTCCATGACCCAAATCTGACCGTGAACCCTTTGAAGCTCTTACAAATTTCATAGCCACCTCTTTCCTAGCAAGTGCACAAATGAAAAGCACCCTGCCATGGCACCAAGAGAACCACAAACTGGCTAGGTAGAGGCTGCAAATGGCTTGCTGGCCACAAAAACTTGCAAGAGACCTTTCTTCCTTACCAAGAACCATGCCCCCAAAACACACAAGTGAATGGCACACAAGAAATGGAGAGAAATTCTTCCATCCTCACCCTCTTCCTCTTGCTCAATCTCCATAAAAATGGGCATGAAGCACAAGAGAGGAAAGCAAGAACAAGAAGGCAAGTGTTGTTCCAAAATGGGAGAGAGGGAAATGAACCGTGATAAGAGAAGATAAAGGAAGAGAGAGGGTGTAACCACTTCAACCTCCCACCTTCCCAAATCCCATAGCTACAACCACCCTTTTCCCTTTCTTGCATTATAAAATTCAAATTTTCATACATGGACTAAGTTCTAAAGACCTTTCATGTTTAGCATGAGACAAAAGGGTTTGACATTTCCTTTTCCGAGAAATATTTTATAGTGTGTCTATTTTGGACTACACATTTTACATTGCTTCATATAATGATTTTTTACAAGATGGTACAAAAGCAAACTGCCATTTTTACAAAAATATGTTTCCATGTCTAGCACATTTATGTGCCTATTTTTGCACTGATTTGGGGGTCATCAGGGATGATAACTTTGAGATTGGTCATTGCATTGATTTCTATCTATGGGTGGAAATTATATCAAATGGATGTGAAGAATTTTTTCTTGAATGGTATAGTGGAGAAAGAGGTATACATGGATTATCCAGAAGATTTGTTCACTATAAAGATCCACATTATGTGTGCAAATTGAGGAAGGCATTGTATAGATTGAAACAACCACCAAGAGCTTGGTGTGAGAGGATCGGTAACTTCTTATGTAGCATAGGATTTTATAAAATCATGACTGATTATTCACTTCATACCAAATATATAGGAGATGAAATGGTTATTGTAGTAATCTATATCGATGATCTCATCATTAGAGATACATAGAGAGAGAAATATTGAAGTAAAGCATGGGCTACACAAAGAGTTTGACATTAAGGACCTTGGCTTATTCACATACTTTCTTGGCATTGAGATGATTGATATTCCACATGGATTTTGGTTAGTGCATAGACAATACTTATTGGAGATGCTAGAGAAGTACGGAATGACAAGATATAAGTGAGTGGATACACTAGTGGATCAAAACATTAAGATGGTGGATGATGGAGAGTATGTGGAAGATGTTACTATGTTTAGGATAATAGTTGGTACATAATCTACCTAACCATTATTAGGCTTGACTTGAGTTATTCAATGGACCTCATTAGTTAGTTTATGCAAAAATCATGAAAGTCACATTTGGATGTAGTGAGGAGATTCTTGAGATATGCAAAGAAGATAATTAGCTTTGGCTTATTCTACAAGAAAGGAATCAAGCCTACATTCTTTGGCTACACAAATGTAGACTAGGTAGGAAATATCATAGATAGGAGATCCACTACTGGTTATGTATTCTCATTTGCTTCAGCCATGATAAGTTGGAGTAGCAACAAGCAGTCTACAATTTCTCTATGTATCACAGAAGTGGAGTATATAGGTTTTTCATTGGTAGCATGTGAGTAGACATGGCTGAGATTATTACTATGTGATATGGGGATAGAGATAGATGGTGGAGTTATCATGTATTGTGATAACATTAGTAGCATTATGTTGGTAATAAACCCAATCTACTATGCAAGGACGAAGCATATCAAAAACAATGGCTAGGTCACTGAAATCTTTACCAAAGCATTAGGCAAGGATAAGTTTGAGTGTTTTAGGAGTGCACTTGGGGTATTGCATTTTCAAGCTCATCTTGAGCTTGAGGGGGACTCTTGAGAAATAAAGCATAGGATAAGTCATATCCTATGCATGCATAAATATAGTAGAGATTGTATGTAAATAGTCCTAAAAGGTCACAAACTATATTTATCACTTTGGAGGTTACTTGTGTGGTGTATAAGTTGAGAATGAATGAAGAAGATGAAGAAGAAAAATTCTTGAGCCTCCATATCCCTTGCCATTTTCCCTTCTATTGCACATTCCTCTTTATTCTTTTCAGGTTCCAGATGGATATACTAAGGTCAAAGTGATTCTTGGTTTTAGTTACAAGTAAATGCTTTATGTGAAAACAATATCATACATATTGCTTTAATATTTATTCTCATGATACATGGGTAATGTACTAGGGTGCTTTGGTATTTTTATTTCTCATGTTGGGTAACATTATTGGAAATTACGTGGTATGTTTATTGAATTCAAGTTGTATGAGGAGATGCATGTAGTTCTTAATTAATTCACTACTTTTATGTGATTATATTACTTGGTGAGAGTCTATCTACTACTACATGTGCAATGGAGTATAAAGCTTTTCTTGGGTGACTGGATTGTAGTAGTTATCCTATCTTTTTCATTATTCAAGATTGCAAGAAGATTTCCTCAAGCCAATATCTAAGTTATTTGAAGCCTTGCACCATGCCCCTAACCCTTTCAATGCTCCTTGTATCTTTTTATCAAGTTGTATTTGGGGTTTTTCTTGTCCACTTCTTCCATGACAAGGTTTCCAACTATACAACATCCACTCCTTCTAATCTTGAATATACTCCAACATGTGCCATCTCGTTTACTCTTCATTATACTCAAGTTCTTTGTCTTCATTGTCTTCTTTATCTTCTAGGTTGTCATGAACATGCTCAAGGTTTTTGTTTCTTCTTTATAGGTACTTTTATATCTTTTTTTAGTATCTTGATTCTCTTCTTAGCTATAGGAACTCCTAGCTCCATACTATCAAGATCACAAAGAGAATACCCCTGTGGGGTATGCCTAAGATGTGTCCTCTCCCACCTCCAACCACGCTCCTCGGCATATTCAAGAGACCCCTGTATATTTGATGTACCTACAAGGGTAGTATCTCTCAGAGTAGCACCCATAGGGGTCCCACCTGCAGACAACTCAACAATAGTTGGAGTGATTGGAGTAGACATTGCCACAAGTGTGACAAATCCCATAGGTGATGCAACTCCAATAGAATGACAAGACAAAGACACTACGTCGGTACCTCCACAACAACCACCTGAGCCACGCTCTCTCAAACCTACACGAGAGCGAGGAGTAGCATGTGTATCATCCTGAGCCAACCGGGGGCTCACTACATCCATGTCTCCACCAGCATCCCTCTGAACCAGTCCCTCCATCCTTGAAGCATTGACCTCGTCAATAGAGAACTAAAGCATTAGATCGCACCGAAGTAGATCTAACAAAACGCCCTAATGGTGTCCGAGATAGCTCTTGGTCTGCTATATCTCTGAATCGAGCCATTTGATCTAGAGACATATGTGTGAATATCTCCTCTAGCTCCTCATCGCTCATCCCTCGACTCATCGTGTGGATCCAAATATCCACAAAGGTCATCTGCACATACAAAAAATGATATTAGCATAATCAATATAAATCAAGCAAAGCACAATAATATAAATCTTTAAAAAATGATCTTACTTAAAACACATATCTTATGTATCCTTATAAGTGATTTGTCAACGAATTGAGTAGGTGGATGCTCCAAGTATGAAGTTTCTATGGTCCCATATCAATCTCCTGAGACAACTCAGCATACACTAGAAGGTCGATAGATAGGTCACCACAAAAGGATGAGTCCACCTCGTTCTCAAAGAATTCTTGGACTCTTGTATTTCCATCATTGTTACCCGATTTTGGCTCCTCTACATGCTCCAAGCTTTCGGCAGCCTCCACCCCTTGCAATATCGACCCCTCTATTTGCCTACTATCCTCATCTACACTGGGAACATTGCTTTGATTATATACTCTTGCACTTCGAGGAGCTGAAGGTACAACATACCACCATCAAGGTTGTCGAGGGTTTGGATAGAAAATTACATGTTCAAAATCACATACAAGAGAGATTTAACTTTTGTGACATGTACCATGTCGTAATAAAATTTAAAAATATGAGTTCATGCATATGTTCACAATAGGTCGGCAATACAAACGTATCATGTAAATCCGTCCATATTTTTTCGAAATCTATTTTTAGAAATCCAGATGGATCTCATCAAACTGTTACCCCAGCTCCTTCAAGTACAACTTTGAACCACTGCACATCGAATAGGATCATGGACTACATATCGAATAGAATCATGGAGAAGCTAGGGTAATCTACTGTGATAATATTTTGCAAGCTTCCAAAATACTCTATCTCATCTATAATCGTGTTTGGATCCGTTGCTCATTGTTGAATCTCTTGCTCAAACTTTGTCATGATATCACAATCTATTGTGGAGCGCATTTTGTCGATATGCTGTCGAAGGGTTTTGAAAGCAATGTCGCAACTTCAGAAGTCCTTGTTAAATTTCAGGATAGAAGATCAATCAAGTGTGACATTTACAACCTTAATCAACATCCAATAGCTTCAGTTTCACAAAGGAATCAATTCTGATTTAATAGCCAACTGGTTATTCAAAAATTGAAGTTCTTCACGTCCCTTCTTGTCTTTTTTTTTTCGAAAAGAAATCTGCTGGTTGATACTGTATAAGAAACACCAAGATAACTTGTATGCAGAAGACTGGACTCTTGATATTTTAGAGAGAAATAACATTCGTAATCGGATAGGGTAGCATTCCAATTCTGTAAACAAATTGTTTTCAAGTTTTCTATATGAACTCCAGAATTTTACAAAAGATTCATGGTTCATATTTCAGCATCAATCCAGACAGGTATTGAGTTACTGATCTTTAGTCAATGGAGAAGTTTACAAAGAAGAGTTCAATGGATTTTTGAAACACAACTTTCTCTGTTTAATTTGAAAGCTCATATTTTTTTAATTCTGCACAGTCTGAATTTTGTACACCAGGATTTCTGTTCAAACCTTTGTCTTCATCAGCAAACACATATCCAAAGTTGAACTGAACTCTAAAGCCTCGGTTAATATGTAGCTCTCCTTTACCATCAACCCAGGGTACTCTCTTGAACAGTTCATGGGAATCCCTTTACATAACTCCTTCAACAACTGATTCTGCACTTTTTGAATAAAAGTGCTGTTCAAAACCTAGGCACTTCACTAGGCCCTGCTAGAATATCCAAAAGAAGAACTCAGTCTTGTATCCTAGATTCCAGTATAGCCAGGGAAAAGCTTCAATGTGTCAAACCATCAATGCAGTATTCAATAAGCTCCACGGCATTCTCATGCTTTATCCTTGAGACTCTGACTTCTCATTTGTTGCAGGATGATTTAGTAAAATTGGAGGCTTTTCCTCCACTAACATCAATGTACTGTTTACTGGAGGATGTCTCGGACCTCAGTATCAAACGAATGAGCCTTTTCGATGATGGTCAGCTGCTCCTTCTCAGTAGTTCAGAGCATTCGCCAAATGGCAGGATTCGTGACTGGTGGTAACGCTGTCAGTGCCGAGGACAGCAAGGGCGTCGATCAGTCCTACAGAACATCGCTGCTTTGTCCTTCTCAAGCTTGATGTTCAGCATAGATCAAGCAATTGGAGAAGCTTCTAGTTTCCTCTTCTTTTGTTTATCTTCCTTTCCTGTTTTTCCATTCACAAGCGTTGCCCAGGAGGCGCCAAAGAAGAGCAATCCATCCCCAACAACGATCCCTCCTCCGTTTTTCAGCGCAGAGTATCGTCCTTTAAATCCAGACGACAATTCTCCCCTTTAGCCTTCTGATTCTCTCCTTTCAAATGTCGTATGCAAGATCAGGATTCCCAAGCTCGATTCAAAAAAAATCAAAAACTCCTCCGTTCCTCCCTGTTCGGCTATAGTTCATCGTTGTTGGCTTCCCTTCTACTACTCGACGCATTCACGATCAGATTCATTCATGATGACAAAAAGCTTCACAAGATATAGTGAAGCCAAGCTCTTTCACACACTCCTGGATATGCGAGGGCTCCCGTGATCCATGTCCTCCTCTCCTTCAATCCAAGCCCACAATTCCACAGTTGCAAAGCTCCTCGACTCCCTCGACTCCAATCAATGCTTTTCCTCTCCAAAAGCCAGTTCTGTCTCCGCTTGAGCCTGATTATCCTCCAGTATGGATTTCCCCAACAGCAACCTTCATCGTTCTTCTTTTCGCCTTCTGATTCCCCTTCAAAAATCGTATGCAAGATCCATAATCATGGAAAATTTCCCCATTTTGTTCCAGCATTGCATTCCTTCTTCTTCAGGCATTCGATCGAGACTCAAAAACCTTCCGAAGAACACCCAGTGGACAACTTTTTCCTCTCCTCTTCCATGCTCTGTTCCTCCTCACTTGTTCTCTGCGCCTTCCTTCCCCAATACTCTGTCCTCTTTTTCCTAGATTAGTCTTTTCCTCTTTTTCTCTCCCGCCCTCTTTAGCTTTTTAAAATTCCCCTCTTTTACCTGCGTCATAAACCAGAAAAAACCCACTTATTTAGCCACACTTTCCTCTCTTACACACACAGGAAAGCAGCATCTTTTCCTCTTCACGTTGCATGTCCCTTCAACTCTAGGTCTTTTGCTTTACTTCAAGCTTGGTAAAAGTACGAACACAAAGCATTTCACAAGAGCATCTGCACTCCCCATTGCAAAGCACCTCCCAGTCGGATCAATGGCAAAACAATAACAACCTGCTGTGTGAGCATCAAGTGTGTGTAATGTAGAAAGAGATGGATAGACAAGATATCCACCGTTCCATTCTCAGTTGTGAGGAAGAACAGTTCACCTCCTAAGGAAACTTGCGCTTGTTTCTTCTGTAAAATTGAACATGAACCAACTAAAAGAAAAATGTTCAAGCAAAGCAAAGCACAACGTCTACGTCAAAGTATGTACAAAGTAACAAATCTCATGCACAACTTTTGGGTGGTTTTCACACCTCGAATGCGCAGCAATACGACATCCACCCCCTCTAATCCTGCGCATCCTCCGGATGGGCCAACTACCCATGATCATTATCATCAAGATCCACAAACAGATCAATGTCTTCATTATGCATTTCCGGTAGATCAACAAGATTATCTGTCATATCATCTGTCTCTTCCATTGGAGTTTCTTGTCGTTGCTCTTCTCTTGAAAGTTCTTCCAAAGCATAATCCTCATCATCTCTTTTCTTGAAAATCTTGATTCTTTTTCCAGCAATAGGCACTCTAAGCACTGTTCCATCCAATTCTATCAGCTCATATGTTGCATTATCAAAGACATGTCTGACTATATACGGCCCAAACCATCTTTTCACCATCTTCCGAAGTGCAGTATGCTGATTTTCAAGACTGCTATCAAACACCAATACCCAATCTCCCTCTTCTATTGCTCTTGGCCGCAAGCGATGCCTGCTATCAAACCTGTCCTTATTCCTTAGTCTAGCAACCTTCAACCTGTTAATAGCTAGCTGAATATCCTCAGGTCTCCTCTCCAATTGTCAAATCTGAAGAGCTAAGAGCTCTTCTCTCGTCAAATCCTCCTGCCAAGGTAAAACTGACCAAGTCAAAGCACAAGTCTCAATCGGCATAACAGGTTTCTGACCATACATCAACTCTGCAGGCATATATCTTGTGGTAACACTATGAGTCGTACGATCAGCCCACAAAGCAAATGGTAGAAGTCTCGGCCATTCTCCAATCCGTCCTCTGCATGCTTTGGCTAATGCTTTCACTATCGGCGGATGCCCTCTTTCACTCTTTCCATTTCCCTCTGGATTATATGCTGTGGTTAGAGCCAATTTGATTCCTAGCTGAGAGAAAAACTCCCTAGCTTCATCTGCATCCAATTCACCACGATCCGCAGTGATCTTACCCACACAACCATACCTGCAGAAAATTTCCTCCAATAAGAACTTACACACTGCACTAGTGGTCTTCGTTCTCAAAGATCTGCCCTCAACATGATTGATAAGATCCTCTCTAGCCAAAACAATGTACCTCATCTGCCATAGACCCATAGGCATGATAACCAAATCAACTACCCACTTATAATGAATGCATAGCGGATAAGTCGGATGAAGCTCATCTCTATGACGCACTATTGAATACATCTGGCAGTCTCTGCAAGTCTCAACAAAGTGAGAAACATCTCTATACATGCATTTCCACCAATATTTCTCCTTGATTTTCTCATAAGTAGCCCATACTCCTCTATGACCAGCCCAAGGACTCTCATGAAACTCCCTCATCACCTGTAACTGTGTCTCTCTATCGCAGACAACCCGCAAAGGTAATCCGCCTCTTTTCTTCGGATGCTTCCAAAGAAATCCATCCTTAAGAAAATATCCATAGGCTTTCCTTCTGATCTTCTTAAACTCTTCATCCGTCCATTCATCTCTTTTGTTTAGTGTACTAAGGTACCTGCCAATCTGCAACCAATCTCCAACATAAAGTTATTCTATGAAAGCCACAATATCATACACATGACAAACATGATCAACCATAGTGGCTGAAATTTCTGCATCATCCTCTTCTGCAAGTAGAGTCTCCTCATCATCATATCTGGCTCTAGACAACATATCTGCCACTGGATTATCCTTCCCTGCTATGTGTTTAAATTCCGAATTTAATGACTTGATGTATGCAATCCATCTCAACATGGCTATATCCGGAGTAGAGCAACTCGTGATCATACCAATCAATGGCAAGCAATCTGTCTCTACCACAACTGAAGCTCCAATAAAGTACTCCTTGTCACATTTGAGAGCCGTGACAATCCCCAATAACTCCCTCTTGATTTGCGGATATCTCCTCTGTCTCTCGTTTAGGACTTTCGCCCCAAACCGAATAGCATACCTATTTCCATCTGCATCATCTTGACCCACAGCCCAACCTATGCCAATTGGACTAGTGTCAACTGTCAATACAATAGGCCTATCACAATTATAATCCGCTTTTCTGAGAGTAGGAGCATTCTGCAATAACTTCTTCAATTTCCGCATGGCTTTAGTGTGGCTCTCATCGCAATAGAATTTCTGCCCCTTTCGAAGCAGCTGATACAAACAATCTGCTATGTGTGCAAAATGAGGTATCCAAATCATATAAAACACACAAGCACCAATGAATCTCCGTACCTCCGAAGTGGTAGAACAATACTCTGCAATCTTGCCTATAGCATTCACCTTATCAGGTGAGGGTTTCCTGCCATAATATCCACACATATGCCCAACAATGATAACCTCATTCACTCCAAAAACAGATTTTTGCCCTGAAAGTGTCAAGTTCACTTCTTCTAGCCTGGCCAAAATCTTCTCACATGCTGAAATATGATCAGCCACAAAGTATCTGCATCCCTGTTCATTTAGGCTCTCATTTTTCTCTTCTTCTGCACACCCCTTAATGGGCACATCATCCAAGAAAGGCATAGTAAGCTGAGGTATATAATCACGAAGGACCTTATGCATAGCATTCATCATATGCGCAACAGAATTAGTGGCACCTTGAGGCAAGGTACACATCCTGACAAGCCCAATAGGAGTTCTCATGGTGGTTATGTTCCTGCTTTCCAAAGCCAGCTGAAATTGATCATATCCTGAATACAAATCACCCAAAGAATAGATGGCACGTCCAGCAAATGCCTCTGCAAACTCATCCACAACTGGACCTATACCAACATTCCTGATAGTAACTCTGTTCACTGGCTGCATGTCCTGAATAAATTGAAGAGTACCATTCTTCTTTGGAACTGTAAACCACCTGTTTGAGTATGGTGCAGATGAAGGCTCAAGGATTCCCATCCTGATTTTCTCATTCAATAAATCAATCAGCTTTGGCAAGTGTGCTTTAGGCACTGGAATAGGTCGGAGATTCCATGGGATATGGGGAATAGTAAAAATGACCATAGGAGCAACAATATCAGGATTCACACAGCCAATCTCATGTGGAAAAAAAGCAAATCCCCTTCCATGACGCTCAAGCATCTCCTGAAAGCATTGCTTCTCCATGGGTAACAAGAAATCACCATTTTCAATTTTCAATTCAGCAAGTGTCTCTGCTGAAAATTTATGACCAATATGCTCCGGATTCCTCAAAATTTGCTGTTTAACAGCCCTCTCTATTTGCTGATCACTGTCAGATGGAAGCGGTACAGCAACCGGCTTCACCTTCTTATCCACAGTTTTGTATTTCGTGTCAACCCTGGCTTCATTATGCTCTTTTGCATTACATAAACCTTGTTGTAAATCAGCAATTCTGCACTCCAATGGTTGAATATTCTCAGCCCTTTGCTCTATGGACTGCATAGGAACAGCCCCAAACTCTGAATGCTGAAATATTTCAGCAGTAAACTCTGTTGGCTGAAAATTTTCAGCCCTCTGTCTCTTTGAAAGTTGATCATAACCAGCTGGAAACTCTGTTTGCTGAATTTCTTCAGCACTCAATACTCTTTGCTGAGTTACCTCAGTCTCTGACTCAATCTGTGACATAAAATCTGCAACTTCATGAAACATGTCCAGGGATTGCACTAATACATTACCATGACAATTCAGCATATCAGTTTTCAGCATATCTCCCATCTCTGTCATCGTATCTGCACAAATCACACTGTCATACATCCCATCTATGTGCTCATCATCCTCCAAAATTCCTGCATTTTTCAAATTTTTCTCCTTCCTGCATATATACTACCTGGCAGCTCTAGGCAACCTAGAAGTCTTCTGATAACTCATTGAACTGTTTCTGAAATCCCAACATAACCGGAGGAGAAAACATCGCTTCCAGGAGGCGAGAACTCCAATCTCCTCTCCTCTGTACCACCGTCGTCTCGCGAAACGGCGGTACCTAATGAAAACCCAAATCCCTCACAGTGGGCAAGGGTGCATCTCTGAGAGTATCTCTGTTTCTAACATGGTTCACACATACAGTCATAAACTGAACTGCTCTCATACCATCTTTACTGCGAATCTGTGCATAAGCAGATCCATCATCCATGACCTTTGTTTCCATGCGTATCTCTGTAATGAATGGCTGACCAAGAATTATGGGATAAGAACATGAATCCTGCACAAAGAAATGAAAATCCTCCTCTACATCACCAATAGATACCCTGACACTAGGACAGGCAGCATACAAATCACCTGCAGTGTTATTGGCGGCTCTCATACGCCACCCATGCTCTACATCCATAGGCCATCTGTTACTCTCATAAACTCCACGAATTATGAGATTAATCTCTGAACCATGATCAACCAATGCAACATAAGGCACCTGTTTCTCTCCAACCTTTACCATCATCTCTGTAGTTGCCCTAGCCCAATGGCTCCGCGAAAAGTAACTACGTGGTATCATGACAGGCTCATCAATTTCAGCATAATGCATAGGCTGAACCCTCTTCTCTACCTGCGGAAAAACAGAAGCATTATCAACCATAACCTCATTCTCATCCTCATCCAACTCTCCAATCAAAACTCCCTGTGTATCAGTGGTAGCCAATGCATGTCTTTTCCTCTTCAGGAACTCTTGAAACTGATCCTGAAACTCTCTTTTTGAGATGCCCAAAATCTCAGAAATAGTGAAAGTCACCTCACTACCAAGTATCTTATCATTAAAGATTTTCTTCATGTCTATAGATGTCTCAATATCGGACATCAATCTGAATCCTGGCTGCTTTCTCTCTCTAGGCTCTTGCCTCTTTTCTCTCTTTTGAGCATCCTCCATCTATCGATCTGGCCCTGGTCTTGAAGACGGTCCTACAGTAGGTGGAGTAACAAACTCACCCCCTCTAGTCTTCTTAGCTGCACTTGGATTTTCTTCATCCCTCTTACGCTTCTCCTCAACAAATACATCTGCACCATGAGATTTAGCCAAATAAGCATAAATAGAGTACCTGTCAATAGGCGAGTCCCAACCTGTCTCTGATCTGATGCTAGAGCCTGCACTAGTCAAAACAGTTTGCTGAATTTTCCCCTTGTTTCCAGTCTCCATAGCATAAGTCCATAGTGCGGACTGAGTCTCTGATCCCTTCTCAATCTGTACTCCATATGCAGAAGCATCACCTCTAGCTGTCACATAAGAAGTACGCGCAACCATGTCCTCCACTAACTTCTTCATTCCACCTTTACCAAAGTTGGTAGCAAGTGGAGCTCCTGTCTCAGTCAACCAAATCTTACCATCTTGCCCCCAATATACCAAATTCTGCCTCCTTGCATCCTGGAAAGAGTCACAATCCCTGCAATGCTGATGCTCCGTACTATCACACCAAATACATCTCCGATCTCTCCTAGGTGCACTAGGAGCACTCCTAGGTGCAGTAGGAGCACTAGAAGAAGTAGTAGGCACAGTTGAAGCAAACTGCTCCTTCAACTTTCCCACTAACTCCGCTTTGACTGACTCAAGTGTCAAATCTGTGATGCCTTTGATTATGTCATCAAGAGAGGTAGGCACCGATGGAGCAGATGGTTTTGGAGCAGAAGGTGTAGGCATCGGTCGTGGAACAGGAGGAATAGGTGGAGTGGAAACAGTAGGCACTGGCATAGGCCAAGAAACTGGCTAAGGAGGAGAAGAAATAACAGGGATAGAAGTAGGCATAGGAACAGATGATGGTGTAGGTGTCATGGAACCATTCTGTAGGCGAGTCTTCCATATCCTCCTCTTGGTCAAAGTCGAGACTGCATCCTGAGCATCCTGCCAATCAGTTTTAAGACCCATAGGCTTTGTGCGATCTTCAAGAAGCTCACCCAATTCTTCTTGAAGAGCAGGATCTGCAACTTGCAAGAAAAGCTCAACTTTTTCAACATCCAATGCTCTTTGTTCAATGGCATCAAGCTGACTATACCTTTCCTCAAATTCTCGAATCAACTCCGAAGCAGCGAGACCTTTGTTTGGCATGTAGACCCACTCTCGGAATGACCGCCGAGTAGCCATACCAAAGTCCTCAAGAAAGTATTCTTCTTTCAAGGCCTTCTTAAAATCTTGCCAATGTGTATTTTGAATAAAAAGATCAGTCACTTTTGTCCTCAAAGCAGGTGTGACAAGACGAAGGAAGTACTTACTCATAAGTCCAGCAGGAACTCCAAAAAACCCCATCTTGATCTCATATGTCTTCAAATATGCTGAAACATTACGCCCGTCAAATAGTTTCTTCTCACTCTCAACTGCTTCAATAGCCTTAGTCGCGTTGTTTGCATTCTCCTGCTCCGAATAGAGTTGCCTTTGCTGAGACAACTACTGTTGATGCAATTGTTGTTGCTGCTGCATATACATTTGTGTTTGCTGATTTTGGAGCTGCATATACATGGACATATTCTGCAAAATCTATTTTAGATCCTCCGTTGAAGTACTTGACGCAGCAGTCATTGATAGAGCTGAAGTAGATGCAGCTGAAGTTGTAGAAGAAGCTGAAATAGAGGCTGAAGTATCTCCCATCCTGAAATTTCTGCGACGCTTTCACGTCGGGTTCACCAAAGATGTCAAAGGGTTTTGAAAGCAATGTCGCAACTTCAGAAGTCCTTGTTAAATTTCAGGATAGAAGATCAATCAAGTGTGACATTTACAACCTTAATCAACATCCAATAGCTTCAGTTTCACAAAGGAATCAATTCTGATTTAATAACCAACTGGTTATTCAAAAATTGAAGTTCTTCACGTCCCTTCTTGTCTTTTTTTTTTTTCGAAAAGAAATCTGGTGGTTGATACTGTATAAGAAACACCAAGATAACTTGTATGCAGAAGACTGGACTCTTGATATTTTAGAGAGAAATAACATTCGTAATCGGATAGGGTAGCATTCCAATTCTGTAAACAAATTGTTTTCAAGTTTTCTATATGAACTCCAAAATTTTACAAAAGATTCATGGTTCATATTTCAGCATCAATCCAGACAGGTATTGAGTTACCGATCTTTAGTCAATGGAGAAGTTTACAAAGAAGAGTTCAATGGATTTTTGAAACACAACTTTCTCTGTTTAATTTGAAAGCTCATATTTTTTTAATTCTGCACAGTCTGAATTCTGTACACCAGGATTTCTGTTCAAACCTTTGTCTTCATCAGCAAACACATATCCAAAGTTGAACTGAACTCTAAAGCCTCGGTTAATATGTAGCTCTCCTTTACCATCAACCCAAGGTACTCTCTTGAACAGTTCATGGGAATCCCTTTACATAACTCCTTCAACAACTGATTCTGCACTTTTTGAATAAAAGTGCTGTTCAAAACCTAGGCACTTCACTAGGCCCTGCTGGAATATCCAAAAGAAGAACTCAGTCTTGTATCCTAGATTCCAGTATAGCCAGGGAAAAGCTTCAATGTGTCAAACCATCAATGCAGTATTCAATAAGCTCCACGGCATTCTCATGCTTTATCCTTGAGACTCTGACTTCTCATTTGTTGCAGGATGATTTAGTAAAATTGGAGGCTTTTCCTCCACTAACATCAATGTACTGTTTACTAGAGGATATCTCGGACCTCAGTATCAAACGAATGAGCCTTTTCGATGATGGTCAGCTGCTCCTTCTCAGTAGTTCAGAGCATTCGCCAAATGGCAGGATTCGTGACTAGTGGTAACGCTGTCAGTGCCGAGGACAGCAAGGGCGTCGATCAGTCCTACATAACATCGCTGCTTTGTCCTTCTCATGCTTGATGTTCAGCATAGATCAAGCAATTGGAGAAGCTTCTAGTTTCCTCTTCTTTTGTTTATCTTCCTTTCCTGTTTTTCCATTCACAAGCATTGCCCAAGAGGCGCCAGAGAAGAGCAATCCATCCCCAACAACGATCCCTCCTCCGTTTTTCAGCACAGAGTATCGTCCTTTAAATCCAGACGACAGTTCTCCCCTTTAGCCTTCTGATTCTCTCATTTCAAATGTCGTATGCAAGATCAGGATTCCCAAGCTTGATTCAAAAAAAATCAAAAACTCCTCTGTTCCTCCCTGTTCGGCTGTAGTTCATCGTTGTTGGCTTCCCTTCTACTACTCGACGCATTCACGATCAGATTCATTCATGATGACAAAAAGCTTCACAAGATATAGTGAAGCCAAGCTCTTTCACACACTCCTGGATATGCGAGGGCTCCCGTGATCCATGTCCTCCTCTCCTTCAGTCCAAGCCCACAATTCCGCAGTTGCAGAGCTCCTCGACTCCCTCGACTCCAATCAATGCTTTTCCTCTCCAAAAGCCAGTTCTGTCTCCGCTTGAGCCTGATTATCCTCCAGTATGGATTTCCCCAACAGCAACCTTCATCGTTCTTCTTTTCGCCTTCTGATTCCCCTTCAAAAATCGTATGCAAGATCCATAATCATGGAAAAATTCCCCATTTTGTTCCAGCATTGCATTCCTTCTTCTTCAGGCATTCGATCGAGACTCAAAAACCTTCCGAAGAACACCCAGTGGACAACTTTTTCCTCTCCTCTTCCATGCTCTGTTCCTCCTCACTTGTTCTTTGCGCCTTCCTTCCCCAATACTCTGTCCTCTTTTTCCTAGATTAGTCTTTTCCTCTTTTTCTCTCCCGCCCTCTTTAGCTTTTTAAAATTCCCCTCTTTTACCTGCGTCATAAACCAGAAAAAACCCACTTATTTAGCCACACTTTCCTCTCTTACACACACAGGAAAGCAGCATCTTTTCCTCTTCACGTTGCATGTCCCTTCAACTCTAGGTCTTTTGCTTTACTTCAAGCTTGGTAAAAGTACGAACACAAAGCATTTCACAAGAGCATCTGCACTCCCCATTGCAAAGCACCTCCCAACTTAAAGGGATTGACCCTAGGGTTGTGACTCATGATATCCCAATGGTCTCTGATGCAGTGCCAACAAAGCAATGACCGTACCCCATGAATCCCAAACACACGCATGCAGTAAAAGAGGAGATTGATAAGCTCATGAAGGCGGGATTCATATATGAGATTGAGCACACGGACTGGGTATCGCCGACTGGGTATCGCCGATTGTGATCGTGATGAAGAAGAACGGAAAAATCCGAGTGTGCATTAATTACAAGAAAGTTAATGCCGCTACAAAGAGGGATAACTACCCTTTACCATACACTAAGTACATGCTTGAGAGGGTAGCAGGTAAAGAGACCTACAGTTTTCTGGACGGCTTCTCAGGCTACAATCAAGTGCAAGTGCATCCTGATGACAGGCACAAGACTGCCTTCGCCACCGAATGGGGTGTATTCGCCTACATTGTCATGCCCTTTGGGCTGATGAATGCACCTGTGACTTTCCAATGCCTAATGTGCACTATCTTCAAAGATATGCTTAGGCACGAACTAAAGGTGTTTGTAGACGACTTATGTGTACACTCTAGTTGGGCCGAGCACTTAGAGAAATTGAGAGCTATCTTTGAACGGTGTCGGCTATACAACCTCTCGTTGAACCCCTTGAAATGCCAGTTCTGGGTGAAACACGGATGTATCCTAGGGCACGTGGTGTCAAAGAACAACATTTCTACGGACTTTTCAAAAGTCAGAGTTATTGTCGACCTTCCACCACCCAATAACTACAAGGGAGTTCAGTGTTTCTTAGGACATACTGGATATTATTGCCGCTTTGTACTAAACTACACAATGATTGCTAGACCATTGTAAAAGTTGTTGATCGTGTTCTAGTGGACAGAGGAATGCCAGTGCGCATATGAAGAGTTGAAGAAGGCTCTTACCACTGCACCAATCTTACGAGCCCCAGAATGGAACATAACGTTTTATGTGCACATAGATGCCTCTAAGTTTGCTATTGGGGTTGTGTTATGCTAGCCTGGTGAACACAACTTAGACTATCCTTTGAGTTTTGCCAGCAGGCAGGACACAAAGACCGAGATGAATTATTCTACCACAGAAAGGGAGGGGTTGGCCATGGTATTTGCAGTGAAGAAATTTAGACATTATCTTTTGGCCACTCCCTTTGTCTTCTTTGTTGACCATCAAGCCTTGCTATATCTTGTGAACAAGCCTTGGGCTACAGGACACATAGCTAAATGGTTACTTCTCCTATTGAAATTTGACTTCTCTGTAGTTGTACGCAAAGGAAAGCAGCATTACATGGCTGACCATATGTCCCGCATACCCACGAGAGAAGCCGCTGGACAAGGCATACCGGACGATTTACCGGATGCTCATCTCTTTAACCTGTCTAGTGAGAGAGAATTGTTTAAAGCTGATCTGATGCCATATTGGGCCGATGATGTAGTTCAGGTGCTGGAAAATGGATTACCTGAGAGACCAATTGAGAAGGCCACGCTGAGAAGACTTATTTTGAAAATCCAACCATACCAATTGATAGCCGGCCAACTCTATAGGTTAGGACAAGACGGTTCGTTGCGCAGATGCATGTGTGAGCATGAGATGCACGATGCATTGAAAGAAGCACACAATGGAATCGCTGGAGGACACTTTAGCAGGGATACAATAGCTCGAAAGGTGCTGCAATCCAAACTATGGTGGCCCATCCTATTCTGTGATGCTACTAAATTTATGAAGCATTGCGACGAATGCCAAAGAACCAAGGTACCCGTATGCAAAGATAAAATGGAGTTGATCCCTGTCATAGCCCGACAACCCTTTGAAAAATGGGGCATCGACTTCATTGGACCTATCAGTCCCGCGGCACAGTACTCTCAGGCTCGCTACATCATTGTGGCAACTGATTACCTAACGAAGTGGGCAGAGGCAAGAGCTACCAGGAAGAACGACGCTAGAACCACTGCAAAGTTCTTGTGGGAGCAGGCATTTCACGATTTGGGTGTCCAATAGATTTAGTCAGCAATCAGGGCACACACTTCATTAATGAGGTGATATCGCATCTGCTCTCTACTTTTCTAATGATTCACAGAAAATCCTCGCCCTATTACCCTCAGGCTAATGGACAAGCAAAATCCACCAATAAAATCCTAGCCAATGTACTCACAAAGGTGGTATCTACATCTTGGAGTGACTGGGACAACAAGTTAATGGCGGCCTGGTGGGCCTATCGTACGGCTTATAAAACGGCTAAGGCCAGATGCCCTTTAGGCTGAATTATGGAATGGAGGCCATTCTTCCCTTAGACTTTTTTGTCCCTAGCTTAAGGATAGCAATGCAGGAGCATTGGGAGGGACGAGACGCTTGGACAAATTGCTTGGTAGAGTTAGAACGTCTCACGAAAACCCGGCTCTTGGCCACCCATGCGCTAATTTGTGAGAAAGCACAAATGTGGTTTGACAAGCATGTCAAACAACATGACTTTCATCAGGGGGATCTCGTTCTGCTATATTCTATGAAGGGTCACAAATAGAAAATGAAATTTCGTGGACTGGGACCTTTCCAAGTACGTGCAATTAGTCGAATGAGCAATGTTGAATTAGAGACACTCGAAGGCGAAGTGATGGAACCTAGAACGGGCCGGCACTAGCTCGTGCACGACCTCTATCTCACGCGCTCAACAACCCCATGGCCTCGCGGCGAGGAGCGTTGATGACACATACATTGCCTTCCTAAATATCTTGCATTTGTATTACGTCGTTTGTAGTCCACTCTTCTCTCATCCACTACTCCTCAGAGGGAGTCCCTTACACATTGCCTAATGGCACGAAGCACAGACATAGGGGGTTCTCAAACGGCTGAATGCCGCCACCCCTCTGCGACTCTCCTACACCTTGGGGATTGGCCCCTCGATGCGTCGCTCAACATATAAACATTTCGCACAAAATCCACTCAAGGTACCATTTAATCGTATACAGGAATATACCATTGTCCTTACTTCTCTTTCCCCTAGACCCCACGACTAGCCTATGGCTTAGGGTGTCCTGTCTCTCACTCAACGTGGGTCAAGGTCCTAATGAAAGCAATTGCTGTGCATCCAGGATTTCTAATACCTTTAAATATTTCCATGATTTATGCATATTGTGGATGCAAGTGCTCAAACAATTATGAAATCAATATTTTGCACATGTGGAAAACATCCTTTTAATGATTTTCAACTACCGTTCTTATGCGGCATTGCACGAACCTAGCACCAAGGAAACCCTCGTGCTACTAGGCTCTCATTCTATAACTATTCACCGACTTATATGGCATGCAAAAAAAAACCAGAAACCTTTTCATCATTTTACTCCGCATTTAGACACATTTTAACCACTCTACCCTCCCATCGATCAAATGTTGCATTGTTGCATAGATTTATAAGGCATTTTGCCATCATTTTATGTGTAAAAAGCGGGTAAAACACACTAGAACAAGAAGATGGGGTTGAACTGAGGCAAATCCTCATGCTTCAGTCCCCACAAACATTCACAAACATTGTTCTTAATTTTCATTAATTTTCCGCACCCAAAATGCATTTTTCCCCTATTTTTTAGTGGTTTTTCTCTATTTTCCTTGTATTTTCCCTTATTTTTTGCATTATTTTATTACTGAAAATTCAAAATAGGTTATGGACTGTGGCCCTTAGCTCCTTCTTGTAGCAAAAATCAAAATTTAGTTGGTGTTCCTATTTATTCTTCCATTTTTATACCCAAAAACATCATTTTTCCTTGATTTTTCATATTTTACGTGTTTTAATGTATTATTTTGAGTCACAAGATGCATGTTTTTCTGATTTTCTGATTATGCTCAACAAATACTCATGTAAAACAGCAACATAAACAATTTTTAGCCCACATGAACAATATTTTATCAATCAAAAGCCATAAAATCTCAAATTTTCTTTGAAAAAAATTGAATTACCACTTATTTGCGTGTTTCGGGTTTCATGTCCATGGCTGCAAATCTGAAAAGTAGCAGCACTTCATGTTCATGACAATCACAAGTCACCATTTCCAGCCCGTGGAGCAATCCGATCGATGCCGGACAAGCCTCCATTATTCTTTCTTCTTCTTTTCTCTTCCCACATGAACTCCCCCTTAGAAGAGAGAGAGGGAGGAGAGAGAAAGACTGAAATCAGAGATCTTCAAAGAGACCATCATTTGACGGGCGAAAGAGTCAGCATATAGAGGGTAGGCAAGGGCCATTGTCAAATGGGGGGTTGTGTGCAGGCTGCATGATGGAGGCATCAACATCATGGCGCAATTTTCGGCCGAACCCGCACGACTGTCTGAAAAATTATGAAAAATCAACAAGTGTCGCTCGGGCACCTTTAAAGCTTTGGTGCTTAAAATCGTCCTAGATCGAGCCGCCACCTTTGACGGTGAATATTTTTCCCTTGATATTCATAATTTTTAGCTATTTTTAAGCACTTTCCGGTACCAAAATTCCGCTCTCATTGGCGACCACGGGATAGGGCGACTCAGCCCGTCGAATCCACGAACATATCTACACATAAACAACCAAAGAAGCATCAAACTGATACAAAACAAATATATAATAAAACTCAGCACAATGCTCCCCCTACCCCTGGACAGAACCAAGGCATGACATCCACAAGGAGTAGGCCTAGCATCATCTAATAGAAGATCCGAAGTGAGTCGCTAACCAACTGCTCCAACACAGCCAAACTAAAAAACCTGTCAAAGAGGTTGCCCTAAGTGGTAGTTTGAACTTCTTACCAACTAAAGACAACACAACTAGGAGCTCCTACTAGGCGAGGACTCCTATAGCCTGATCAAGGAGTATTTTCTTCCAGTACATTTCTTCTTTTAGGGGTTTTATTTTATGAATATACTTGGGCATGTAAAAAGGAGGGAGCTGAGCGTAGTGACCCAAGGAGAACAGGGCATCGGCCTTAGGACTTGTCTCGGCACCCAAGAACCTACCAAGCCCTCACAAGGCGACACTTAATCCTTTTCTAACGCTCACTTTTATTTTCGCTCCAACCTTCCTTGTTTTGTCATCATTTTTTTTTTCCACAAGAAGCCACCCCTAGGAAGACAAGGTATCGGCCATGGGTCTGACTCGTCCCCAGGAACCTACCAGGCCTTTGCAACGCGATGATCAACTGCCTATACATTTTCATTTCTTTTCTTTTCTTTGATAGGGGTTAGAACCCCTTTTTACACACCTTCGTATTTATATCCATCTTTTAGGATGTCCAGGGTTTCTTGGCATCATTATTATTGTCTTCTGGCAGGCTTCTCTAACTGCCTCACTACTAACAAGAACTCCTAGAAGGGCTGCCTAGCAGGCTAGCAGAACAGGGCCACTAAGACTTCCTTCTAAAACATGTCTTTCGATGCCTGACAATGTCTGTACAGGTGGCAATGACTACTCCGACCTCCCTCAAACATACTTAGCCTAAACCTGGGACTTCATGCCTTGGTTGCCGGTCCCCAACAAAAATGCATCCCCTTGACAAGTACAAATACACATATAACAGGAAAGAAAGGTACTCGTAAAGGAGAGGTATCACCTGGATTGGCCACAAGAAGCTTCCATCGCAGCAAAGGCTCCTCCAGGCTCCACCAGATTCCACGAATCACGAAATCTGTCCAGCACAACACTTAAAACAAAAACCCAATGAAACGCACCCGCACTAGACAGGGAAATGGCTCTCTTGGCCTAATGAAATAAACCACTTCACTACAAAACTAAATTGGCCCTCTTGGCCTAATGAAATAAAACACTACTACGCCTAGCATCCTCCTGGAAACAACTATGATAGACATCAAAGCATACCATTCCCAGGGAAACAGAGGCTCGTAGCCCTAAACTAGGTGCATTGAATTATGACCCATCCCTCCTGCGTATATCGCAAGAGGTGTTCGCATCACATGTCGTCTAATCAGTCTGTGTGTCCAAGATAATAAAGGCAGATGAGTCTCACCTACCCTCTGCATCACCCAGATCAACCATCGTGTGCCAAAGAGGGCATGTTCAGAAAGCATACCCCACAAATGACCAGGTCCTGTCTCACCATCAATAGATATATCGGGATAAGGACCACAATTAAAGAAGAGGTCTTCTTCATACGCAAGATTAGCCAATGAATCAAAAAACTGATTCCAGTCTCGTGGAATCAGTTGAAAAGACACTCTATCGAATTCGTCTAGTAGGGCTATGGCAGTATGATGGTACATGCAAAGGATGGGGTTTCGTACCATGTACGTCCCATTGAGTTGATTTAAAACCAATTGAGAGTCCCCTTTCACCAATAACTGGCGGATACCACCCTTCTTTGCAATATTCAAACCCATAATCAGGGCTTTGTATTCGGCCATATTATTGGTAAAATTCACCCCGAGATAAGCAGCTAACTTCATAACAATTCGTCGTCGGGGGTCTCGGATGACAACTCCTATACTTCCTTTTTTGCATGCACCCCTGGACGCCCCATCAAAGTACAAGGTGTACGTCCATAAAGGGTTTACATATCCCGCCATCCGGGACTCTACTCGTAATTATGGTAATCGAAATTCAGCATATTCAACGAGTGGACTATTGACTCCATCCCTCCATCATCGTTGAATTCAACAAGGATGCTCGTCAAAATTTGTAGGCAGTGATGGCAGAAGACCTTGATCTCCCAAATAAATGTCCCACCTTCTTGCTTAGTCACCTTATATCCTTTGCTCCACCAAATGAGCTTTCCCTGATAATACCTCTGTTCTAAATATGGGTGTTCTAAATAAGGGATCAAACGACCCATCAACCTCTATCACGATTTCCTTGCAAAAATTTGATCGATCTCGCCTAGACCTGCAAGGCAGTCATAGTATTAGTGCAATCAGAAATAACAAGGTTTAATCTTATTAAGATTAACCTTATTTTTAAATTCTACCCCCTCATGGTCAGCTAACAAGACTGTAGATTTATTCTTTCCTATTCTAACAATCCTATAGGGCCCGTCCCATTTGGGCTCTAGCTTGCCTAGAAATAATTCACGTCGTGCGTCATAATACAGAACAAGCTGTCCTTTCTTGAAGGTGTATTTCTTGGCTTTAAGGTCGTATAACTGCTTCATTCGGTGCTTCGCCACTTCTTGGTGCAATAAGCTCTGCAGCTTAAGCTCATCTAAATGTGCCACTGTCGTCAAGCGCTCAAAAAGTGCATCTTCATCACTCAAAGAATAATTGATGGTAAACCGAATAGTCGGAATCTCAATCTCTAAAGACAAGACACACTCCTCCCCATATACTAACTTGAACGGGTATGACCAGTGGCTTGTTTGAAGGTCGTATTATAGGCCCACACTGCCACGTATAACTTTTTATCCCAATCCCGTTTCTTTTCCGACACAATTTTGGACAGAATGCCCACAAGGTGCTTGTTGGTGCTCTCAACTTGCCCATTGGCTTGCGGGTTATATGGGGTTGTCTTGTTATGCTTGATTTACCAAGTCTCTATCAAGCTTTTGATCACCTTATTCAAGAAATGGGTTCCGCGGTCTAACACTAATTCTTTCGGCAGACCAAAACGACATATTATCTGCTCTAAAAGGAAACTAGCAGTTTCTTTAGCATCATCTTTCCTTGTTGCACGTGCTTCTGACCACTTTGTGAAGTAGTCAGTTGCTACAATGATATACCTCTTTTGCATAGTCGACGACGGACTAATAGGACCCACAAAGTCTATTCCCCACTTCTCAAATGGAAGTATCGCCATAATAGGGATGAGTGGTCGTTTCCTATTCTCTCGACTATCATGTCGTTGACAAATATCGCATCTCTTAACATACGCAAATGCATCCTGGAAAATGGCAAGCCACCAATAACCTGCTCTTAAAGCCTTTTGTGATGTAAGCCATCCAGCAAAATGGCCGCCGCAAGCGGAATCATGGCACTCTTCCAAAATGAATGGCACTTTGTCAGGCATCACACATCGGCGATAGATGTCATCAACCCCTTGCCGATATAATGTACCTATGATCAAGGCAAACTTTAACGCTTGCTGCTTAATTTTCCTTCTCTCAGCTTTAGATAATTCGGATCCCGCCTCTCCCGTCGATAAATAATGTGTTATTTCCGCATACCAGGAGGGAATAGATGCCGTATCTATTTTAAATAACAACTCCATGTCACTACCTTCAGCCACACAGATTCTTTCGGCTCCTTAAAGTCCACAAGACATTCCAGGATGCCTTGCAACCTTGGTGTCTTACTCCTGATTTCATAATCAAATTCCTACAAAGTGATCAACCACTTTGCTAGACGATCAGGCGACTGTAGCTTATTCATCAATAATCGAAGTCCCTCTGCCTTTGTATAAAGCACGACTTTCTCATAGAGAATATAATGCCTGAATTTCTTGGTCCCAAAGACCATCGCTAGACACAACTTCTCCATGTAGGTATAATTGATTTCGGATACCCCCAGCTTCCGGCTAGCAAAAGCAATCAGGTGGTACCACTTCTCTTCCCAAATTTGGACTAAACAGCAGCTGATACTATACATGGTGGCTGCTGAGAAGATATAGAACACCTCACCTCTTTTAGGTGCTTTTAAAATGGGAGCTCTTGCTAGTTCTTGTTTCACATCCTCGAATAAACAGCTAAAGGACAATAAATTCGTAAGCAGCAACGTTCTTTCTGCCAAGGCGTTTATGAATCTACGGTAATAACCAACCGAAGACAGAAAGCTATGAAATTCCTTCGGAGTGCGTGGTGGACCCATGGCAACTATAACTTTGACCTTCTCGGGGTCTGTCGCAATTCCTATCGAACTGACCACATGACCCAGCAATAGCCCATAAGGTACTCCAAAAACACACTTCCGTGGGTTTAGAGCGATAGAAAATAGTCTACAGCGCTCAAAGCATTTTCTTAAAATGATCAGCTGCCTTCCTCTCACGGTGGCGGCCCCTAAGTCATCAATAAATACCTTCAACTCTTTAGGGGATATGTCACCAAATGTCTTATCTACTGTTCGTTGCCACGAACCAGGCACATTGCATAAACCAAAGGCCATATGGTACACAAAAGTACCAAATACAGTAATAAAAGTTGTTTTCAACTTGTCCTCTTTTGCAATTGCCATCTGGTTATATCCTGCAAAGCAATCCATAAAAGAATATATTTTCCTACCCGCTAATTGATCCAAAATCTGGTCAATAAATGGCAACGGGTAGTAGTCCTTAATTGTCTGCTTATTCAGCTCCCTAAAGTCTACACATAATTAGATTTGATTATTCTTCTTCTTTCTTATCACAATTGGCGAACACCATTCTGTGTGTTGCACAGGAAAAATCAAACCCGCTTTCTGAAGCTTTTGTAACTCTTCAAACAGCTCGTTCCTCACTTCGAAAGGCGTACACCTTACTTTCTGTCGTACAGGATGACTGCCCTCTTTCAACAGAATTGTATGAACAGCAAGACTAGGAGGAATGCCTCTCAGCTCAGCATAACTCCAGACAAAGATATCATGGAATTCCTGAATCAAGGCCACATAGTCCTCCCTTTCTGCTGTACTGAGCATAGAACCTAATTTGATTGGCCATGAGTCATCAGGCGTACCAAGGTCTAGCTCAATAACATCTGCATCTTTTATATGATCTTGGCCCTCTATCGGCTCGTTCAAAGTGATCTGATAGATGTCTTATGTGGTGGATCCCTCTTTGGACTCATCACTCAATGATGTCTCACTGGCCGATAAATCTTCTAATGTCTCCAATTCTGTAGAGGATAGAGGAGCTCTCTCACTCTGTGAGGACTCAGGATACGCATCAACCACCACACGCTGGGCACCTCTGCCAAATATTAGTCGACCGGCGGGTATATCTACTTGGCAGTCCGCTTGCAAGATCCAAGGTCGTCCGAATAATACTTGGTAACTTGGACGGCCTACAAAAAAAATGACCCTAAAGTCCAACATGCATTCTACATTTGCAACAGTGACATGGACCTTAGTAATGCAGCCTTCCGGCTGCCTCAAACTATCATCTGCCATTCTGAGGATTGTGGAGGTATCTTTCTGGATCGCAACACCCAACCTTTCCATCAGTTCAGAACTCATAATGTTAACAGATGATCCCATGTCGACAATGGCATAATCTACTAATATCCCATCAACATAGGCTGCAACCCTTGGGCAATGCTTCTCAGCCAGTCATCACCAACTCGCACAATACCCAAAGGTTCTACGATAGACCCGGTACATAGGATCTTTCTAAATTCCTTGCGTACTCCTGGGGAAAGCTTAATAAGCTGTAAAAGATTCACATCCGGCTTGACTTCGCAGAGAGAGCTCGCCAGATCGAATTCATGATAGTTCGATAGAGTGCGCTTTTCACGCCAAACCATCCGCTCTTTAGGTCGATGAACTGGCTTTATTGCCTCTTTCTTAACTTTCACCTTCTTCTTTGGTGGTTCCTTATCGGCTTTACTTTCCACGGGCTTTAAAGGTTCCCCTTCCATGGCAGGATCCAAAACTTGCGTTCCTTTGTCGCCTTGTTTAGGGTTTCCGTCGACAGGCTTATCCTTGTTGGCTTCTCTACCCTTTTGACCTCTTGTAAGAACAGCTCTCAAATTAGAGGTTTCAGCATCATTAACGCGTACAGCCTCAATCAAACTAACCCCACTACCACTAGGTAGCTCCTCCACTGTAGTCTTTGGTCGTTGAAGTATTTGTTTAGGCCCGTCTTCTCGCTGGGAATCATTTCCTTGCACACGATGATTAACAAGCCCTGGTTGCCGACTACCTCACTGGAGGGAGCTAATCTTACTCCAGTAAGTAGCTATTAAATGGCTGGATTTTCCACAGATGTCACACTTAACATTTGGGCAATTTCTTGGATAGTGCTTCCCACCACACATTTGCAGCTAAACCTCGAAGGTGCACCCTCATCTGGGTATCTACTTCCTATCAAATTTTGTTGTTTTTTAAGGAAGTGGACATCAACAGCTATTTGCCAATACTCCTCCGTAATCATGTCGGTATAATTCTTCATCATGTCCTTAGCCTCGCCAAGAACATTAGAAGCGCTCGACTCATAGCCTTGGTCATTATCATGTCGTTCCATTGGCCTAACAATTCGATTAGGCACTGGTTGTTGAGCCACAGGCATGGTATTAGAATTGACCGCCTAGCCTCCACCATTTGGAGCCATTTGACTGCCCGTAGGCATCGACATGCTAGGGGGAGCTGGTAATAAAGGGACATTCTGCATCATGTTCCCTCTCCCATTAGGGTTAGCCATCGCTATCCCTTGGCCACTACTGCCATTGGCCATCGCTAAACCCATATTCAAATTACCTCGAGAAGCATAGGCTGTTTGTAGTCGGGATTCCACCTCTTGTGCTCGTGTAATGGCAGTGTCTATATCCCCCAAGGGGACACTACTCAACTTCAATTGGATGTTAAAGTCCAAACCATGTAGGAAATATTGCAATTGGGCAGCTGCGGGGATAGGAATAGAGGTGTCCAACTTATGGAAAACCTCTTTTATTTTCTTTGCATAAGCACGAATATCCTCGTGTGGTTCTTGGTGGGTCACGTTGAGTACACGCAACCAATATTGCCCACCCCTTTCCGGGGCAAACTCCCTTCGAAAAGCTCCATAAAATGACTCAATATTCAATATGATTCCGGCTTCTAAACCATGATACCATATAGCGGCTCTTCCTTTGAGAGTCATGTTGAAGAACATCATTAAATGTCCTTCTTGAATGCGGCAGTTAAACATCAGCTTTTGAAACTCCCTAATGTCGAGTTCTGCATCTTCGTCAACTAGCCCATTAAAAATGGGTAGCGGGTAACCTAGAGCCGGAAAATCCATCGTTCTTGCTGGAATTGCAATAGGCTGTGCCATGACGAGGATTGGATTTGCACTAGGAATAAGGGACGGTGGGGTTACACCTCCCGCACTTGATGTAGACTTGCTTATGGAAGAAAGGGGAGCACTAGAGCTTCCACCTTCTCCTAACTTACCGCTTGTGGCCCCAAGACCACTATATCCACTCCCTCGTAAGGGTTCAGCACCGCTACGCTTAGGGGAATATCTCCTAAAAATTTCAGCATGTCGCCTAGCTCTTTCCTCTCTCTCTTGCTTCTGGATTTCTGCTAGACGATGCTTATCGATAAATAACGGATCAATCACAGTATCCTTTGGCATAAACTGCTAGTTGGTCCCTAGACAACTAGGATTCGAGGACCGCCACTTTTAAGTGGCTTCCGAGAGACGCACCACTGATGGAACATAGAACGGGCCGGCACTGGCTCCTGCACTGGCCGGACCTCTATCTCACGCGCTCAACAACCCCACAGCCTCATGGCCAGGAGCGTTAATGACACATACATTGCCTTCCTAAATATCTTGTGTTTGTATTATGTCGTTTGTAGTCCACTCTTCTCTCACCCACTCCTCCTCAGAGGGAGTCCCTTACACATTGCCTAATGGCACGAAGCACAGACATAGGGGGTCCTCCAACGGCTGAATGCCGCCACCCCTCTGCGACTCTCCTACACCTTGGGGATTGGCCCCTCGATGCATCGCTCAACATATAAACATTTCGCACAAAATCCACTCAAGGTACCATTTAATCGTATACAGGAATGTACCATTGTCCTTACTTCTCTTTCCCCTAGACCCCACGACTAGCCTATGGCTTAGGGTGTCCTGTCTCTCACTCAACGTGGGTCAAGGTCCTAATGAAAGCAATTGCTGTGTATCCAGGATTTCTGATACCTTTAAATATTTCCATGATTTATGCATATTGTGGATGCCAAGTGCTCAAACAATTATGAAATCAATATTGTGCACATGTGGAAAACATCCTTTTAATGATTTTCAACTACTGTTCTTATGTGGCATTGCACGAACCTAGCACCAAGGAAACCCTCGTGCCACTAGGCTCTCATTCTATAACTATTCACCGACCTATATGGCATGCAAACAAAAACCAGCAACCTTTTCATCATTTTACTCTGCATTTAGACACATTTTAACCACTCTACCCTCCCATCGATCAAATGTTGCATTGTTGCATAGATTTATAAGGCATTTTCCCATCATTTTATGTGTAAAAAGCGGAAAAAACACACTAGAACAAGAAGGTGGGGTTGAATTGAGACAAATCCTCATGCTTCAGTCCCACAAACATTCACAAATATTTTTCTTAATTTTCATTAATTTTCCACACCCAAAATGTATTTTTCCCCTATTTTTTAGTGGTTTTCCTCTATTTTCATTGTATTTTTCCTTATTTTCTGCATTATTTTATTACTGAAAATTCAAAATAGGTTATGGGCTGTGGCCCTTAGCTCCTTCTTGCAACAAAAATGAAAATTTAGTTGGTGTTCCTATTTATTCTTCCATTTTTATGCCCAAAAACATCATTTTCCCTTGATTTTTTATATTTTACATGTTTTAGTGTATTATTTTGAGTCACAAGATGCATGTTTTTCTGATTTTCTGATTATGCTCAACAAATACTCATGTAAAACAGCAACATAAACAATTTTTAGCCCACATGAACAACATTTTATCAATCAAAAGCCATGAAATCTCAAATTTCCTTTGAAAAAAATTGAATTACCGCTTATTTACGTGTTTCGGGTTTCATGTCCATGGCTACAAATCTGAAAATCAGCAACACTTCATGCTCATGACGATCACAAGTCACCATTTCCAGCCTGTGGAGCAATTCGATCGATGCTGCGGACAAGCCTCCATCATTCTTTCTTCTTCTTTTCTCTTCCCACATGAACTCCCCCTTAGAAGAGAGAGAGGGAGGAGAGAGAAAGATTGAAATCAGAGATCTTCAAAGAGACCATCATTTGACGGGTGAAGGGCGGCGATAGAGTCAGCATACAGAGGGTAGGCAAGGGCCATTGTCAAATGTTGGAAGCCCCTGTCAACATCCGCGTGGCTGCTATTACAGAAATAAAAGATCAAGATGAAGAAGCAGTGGCACCCACCTACTTACGAATCACCGTCGCTGTGGAAAAGACCTATTCTTTTGATGCTTTGATTGATGAAGGTGCTGATTACAATATCTTGACGCATGACCATTGGACACGCATTGGTCAACCTAAACTGCAGCCCACCAACGCCAAACTCACCCCATTTGGGGGCAATGCTTACACGCTCTTAGGGAAGTGCAAAGTGGTCATTTCTATTGAGTCTGAATGTATACCATCTTTCTTTCACGTGTTGCCTAACACAAAAGAGGACGGTAGTATGTCACTATTAGGTCGTACTTTTAAGAAGCAGACGAATTGTAATGTGGATTATAATCTAGATCGCATCCATCTTGCTATAGCCAATGTGGGCATAGTGACAACTTTCAGCAAGGGCTGCTCTGACCCTTTCAACAGTGTGAAGCCACCGATAGAAATCGCTACGACCGCACTTACGCTCCAGTCTACATAGAAGGAAACTAAAGTCTCAAGCCAAGCTCTAGACCCTAGACCCAAACCCACCGAGAGTGCTCACAAGGCCAAGGAGTCTAAGCTTATATGGGTGCCAAAGCGGCAAAGACCACCTTTGGGTAGACCACCCAAACGTGCTTCTAAACACCATAACAATCAGCCATCACGGCCTAAGAGGCAATTTGGCCGCTATCCATGCAGGCACACAACCACGACGCGTTGGATCCCCAAGTATCTCTTTCGAGCACAAGGCTACTATGACGGCAACCCCTGGATTTGGGTGCCTAAGAAGGGCAAGTATAAAGGCTCACCTCCAAGCAACCTCACTCCAGTGAGAGAGGCTTGCAAACATAGCACCCAGGCCATAGTTAGCAAACCACTGCCGGCTATGACTCATAAGTCCCAGCTAATTTATTGACCCAAGCAATCGCTAAAAGCTGCAAGCTTACCTCACTCAAAGGAGTGAATACTTCCGTGACTGTGCACTCAGAATCCAGCACAACTTCCATGCCACCAAAGCTTCCTACCACACTCCAAAGTGCTACGGAGTGCAAAGCCACACCCGTGACACTATCAAGGGAGTCACCGTTGTCTAGCTCAATTGCACCATCACCACCAACAGGTCTTAGGCCTTCCTATGCGGTGCGCTCTTTCCTTTCCTTGGCTAAAGACCTTGCTGAAACTTCGGGAGATGACCTTGTCACCTGCATTAAGGTGTTAGACCACACCTTCACCACATTTGTGAGGAGTTATGAGCGGTTGGACCTAGGTCTTATTGATGAACCACTTGCTTCCGATGTTCGTGCATTACCATGCACTTGGGAGGAATACGAGTTTATGACGGTCAAAATCCCCAAGATTGCTGCTGAACTAATGGCAAATAAAGAGATATCAAAGGAACAAGCTGTTCTTAGGTGACTAATCACCTCATATTGTAAGCCTCCTCGTTCTGCTCTCGAACAAGAATTACATGAGCTCATGCAACTTGCAAGCTCAACTTCCTCGTTCTTATAGGCAGTGGTTCACTCTGTGGACCCAATGAGAAAAGAAAGGATGTCATATCATGGCAAATGCTGAACAAAGAAGAGCAATTAAAACCATAGAGTACGATCCTACTTATGTAGCACCTCTTTCATTTAGAGTTTTGGCCATTACCCGAAACCAACACTTAGATGACCAGGTCCTAGCCCATCCTTACATTGACCAATTCCTTACGGAAGAAGAACTACACGTTGCAAGCCGCCTTAATACTGGAGATATTTTTCACGATGTCTTGACCTATATCTCCCAAGTTTCTGTACAACCCTGTGAACTCGATCGTCACGCTCAACTTGAGTACAACCCTGCATTTTATGAGTGGTTGTTAGCCGGAACACCCCATCACAATCACCTTTGATATCCGCACCACTTCGTTGAACTTAGTGGTGATCAAAATAAAAATTAGTGAGCAAATTTTTTCAAGTTCTTTGCATGCTTGTTTGCATAATTTTCATGCTTAGCTTCATTTAGCCATGTTTTCCTTTTCCACTTGTGATTAATGAAAAGTATTTTTGCTGGGTAGGAACCCAAGATGGCTCATCACGACCGCACTCATAAGCTTCCCTTCACGGAAGAAGAAAAGCAAAAATACATGCGGAATCTGAAAATTCAAGCTTACGGACGGCTGAATTTCCGAACGGTCCACAACCTATCCAGGGTCGTGGAAATGGAGGAAGCAGCTAAGCAGGTCATAGAAAAGTGCAAAATGACCAAGTATGTGGAGAAGGTAGAGCAAAGGGTGGATCATGCAAGGTGTGTCGAGTTCTAATGAACTTTCGACTTTGCCTCCAAGAGTGCCACAGTGACTGTGGGAAGGGGGGATGCTGCCAGGCAAGTCAAGGTGCCCTTAAGCAAGGAACTGGTAGAAAAGGCACTGGGCCTGGAATCAAGGGCCATAAAGAGACCAAAAAGGGATGTCTTCGCCATGCTAAAAATGGACAAGAAGCAGGTGTGGTCCAACGATGGAGTCAACATCCAAGACATCCCTGATGATGAAGTTCGCATGCATGCCAAAGTCATACACACCCTCTTCTCCAGCCATTGATACACTAGATATATGGGTAGAATAAATGTGCATGTGCTCAAAAGCCTCGCGACCAATGCACCAGAAGAGGTTGACTGGAATGAGTATGTAAGACACACAATCGAGAAGGCCGTCGTAGCGGTTGACTTGGGAAGCCAACTTGCTGGAGGTGAATCCCCAGCAGCAAGGGATAGGAAGAAGGCCGCCTCCAAAGCATCATTCATTGGATATGGAGGTGTACTAACCACCCTCATTGAGGAAGCGGTTAAGGAGGCAGGAGCAGCAGAGGAGGAGCAGGAGAGACCGCCACCCTCACCACACTATGAAGTATCCTCTGGATCTGATGAGGAAAAAGAAACAGATGAGAGTAGCAATGAAGAAGAAAAGCAGGAAGAACAGCGCCAGCAGCAGCAAAGAGAGCAGTGCACTAAGCGCTTCCAACAACAAAGGGAAGAAGAAAGGAGGAAGAAAGAGAAAGAATAACTCCAAAAAGCACAAAGAGTGTCAAGAGCCCAGGAAGCAGAGAGGAAAAGGAAAGAAAAAGAGGATGCACAAAGAATGGAAGAGGAATCTAGAAAGGCCGAAGAGGAGAGGAAAAGAAGGGCTGAGGAGGAGGAAGAAGCCTTGGGGAGGAAGGAAAAAGAAGATGTGGAACTTGCAATTTGACTATCTGTGGAGCAACATCAATGGCAAGGAAAGCAAACCCTGCCCTAGGAGGATGAGAACCCGGCCACGAGCTTGAGCGTGCCAGATCCCATCCCACAGCGATCACTCGCAGAGGGCAAGGGCAAGGAGGCCATCATGTCTGTCCCCACCAGTTTCATGCCAACTAGCCCTGTTGCTTCCGTAATAACCATCCCCACCCCAATAACTTTGCCAAAGGTTGATGAGAGCAATATGGTCACATGGCTGCAGTTCCTGGTGGAGAGGGAGTTGGCAAGAGAAGTGGGCATGGCCACCCTAGTGTCAGGAGTGAAGAGAGAAACCACGGCTCATGTGGAGCTAAGGCCAGAGCTTAAAAGACAGAAAATAGAAGCCACTATCACCACCGCCACCATGTCCCATCCCCCACCTCCAGCAGGCCAATATGATGAATACGTTAAAGAGCTGCTCTCCTAGCTAGAAAAGGACAAGGAAGAAAAGAGAACTGCCATGGAAGAGTTGGCAATAGAGCAAGAATCAAGAGCCACTCTCCAGCTGAAGAAAACTAAGCAGATAGCAGAATACCAAAGGGAGATTGATGTGCTAAAGGAGGAAGCTAGCAGTAGAGATGCAGAAGAAGCAAAAGCCCTAAAGGAACATGATGCTGCTTGGGAAGGAGGAAGAAAAATCTTAATGGATCGCCTCAACGCAGAGAGGGAGACCACTGCTCACCTGCAGCACAAGAACGACTAGCTTACTGCAGTCAACTTGGAGGCACAGAACCAGCTTGAGAAGATCAAACAGGAGACTGAAGAGCTAGACCAGCTAAGAGAAGAGCAGGTGTAAAGGATGCAGGTGAAGCTGGATCAGCTCAATGCATAGATTACCAATGAACACCAGGAGCAGTCCGCCTACACCACGAGCTCGAGGACCAGGAGCAACGACTCATGGCTATGACCCTTCATCAGGGGGAGAGCCTGGAAGATATGGAAAAGAGAGCGAAGGAATGGGCTAACCACAACGAAAGGAGGGTATGAGACCTGGCAAACCGACTGGCCAAAGCAGAAGGAGATAGAGTGTTGGCTGAAAATCAGGCAGAGGCTACCCAGCTCTCTATGATAGCCCATCAGCACACTTTCCTCAACACGCTGCTCCACTCCACCAAAACGGAAGAAAATGAGGCCAATGATCAGATACAGAAGAAGCTAGCCATTGTACGTAGAGCCCTAATAGCAGGCATGCACGTACCACTGCAACTAGGAGGCCCACCGAGAGCTTGGAGGAGCAAAGAAAATACCTTACACAAGTAGGCCTGACGGTGCAAGAAATCGACGAACTCGGCTTCACAGAAGAGAAGGCGCAAGAAGACGTGCAGGCAGAAGGGGGTGAACCAAAGTTTGATCTGGGACCCCAGGAGGAGGACTACGTCCCACCACCCCCTCCTCCACGACAAGATGAAGTGCAATCCACTGACACGTCCGCTGAGAGGAAAGTAGCCCTGGCTAAGCGCAGAGGAGAAATGGTGGAGAAGGCAAGGAAGAAGCTGAACATTAGACCTATCCCAAGACAACCTGCCCCTCTCCCACCATGCCCTTAGGACCTCCCCGTTGGATTCCATGCAGAGTTGATCATCTGGGAACAGCAGGAGTGTGCCTGCAACCCCTTTGACTTGAGCTTTGAGCTTCCCACTACACTAAATAGAGTAATGCCCATTGAACTTGTAAACGATGTAATCGCTATGGGTGCAAGGCTCAAGGACAAGTGGCTAGCAGAGCGAGAGGCCAACCCAACTGCTTGGGGAGCCGAGGACCGTGAATTTTGGCATGATAAAGTCCTCCAGGTGCTAGATCAGTGGAGGGCTATAATTGCCAACCTACTTGGAGAAGACACATTTTTTATGTCAACCTTGACGCTTGGATGGTGTTTTGTAACATCCTCCCTTCTGAGAGAAACGACCCTACTTTCATGCCGTATCCTCGAAGGGTAGGTGTGGACTTTAATCCATCCATCCACAGCAAGTTCGACTTCCCTATCATCTATAACGCCAATAGCACCTCCTATAACAATGCCCTTGTATTTACCCTCCCTAATTTGTACAATTCCATAGAATGATTCCTTAGTGAGTTCACATCCTGTCCTGACCCCGCCTTCATAACAACTTGTAATTATCTTAGACTAATTAGGGTCCTAATCCACCAAGAGCCTGCACCTTAAGAACGCCACCTCCCACCCCTTTACTTCGACCCCAACGCCATAGATAGCAGCACCATGACTCACCTCATGATGCGTGCTACTCTTTTGCGATCCTTCGGTGTTGCACTGCTTGAGGATATGAGCGATAGCAAATTCACACAGTGAAACCACCCTTTCCTTTCCACCACCACTCTCAAAACCCGTCTCAATCTCAAGGGCTAATTACTGAGTCGTAGATTCCTTAACAAAGCCCCCCGCCCCCCAGAATCCTCTACCCTCCATTCGGATGACGATAATTAAATTCCCGTCATGCCCTTGTATCACATGCATCTATGAACAACCTCTTCAAAAAAAAAAAGCCACAAGCCAACAAAAGAAAAGGTGAACTGGAAAGAATAAGACAACAACAAAGAATAGCAAAGCCAAGGGATGAATCTACTACTAAGCAAAGATAAGAGAGAGAGAGCTTTGCAAGATGCACTTGCAACTTCCCTTCACCTTGTTGTGCACCACAATCACTGCACCTAGGGTTCTCCCTAGCCCCTTCCCCACTTCACACTTAGGGCACATCAAGGGCAGGACTTTCAAACCTGTCACCCTAAGACTTGCACCGCACCTCCAACGACACACGAACTGGGTCCTCAAGTGTGGGACATTACCAAGGGCTTGCCCATGGTTAGACCCATCTCCCAGTTCCACTACTACGGGCACCACGCACTACAAGGAGAGGCAGACACACCCCTTAGGGAGTGCATAACTTTTCTTGCAGGTTATGTTCAAGTTTCAAGAACTGGCTACTCAACTGAAGAAGATCACTCACGGCATCCTTTAATGACCAAGACTTTTCCCACGTGCCAGACATGACACCATTGCTGCTGTTTCAGGAGCTTTTCCACATTGGATTGGATGGACCAACATGCTTCATGTCGCCAACCATCTACCTGTTGATGACTACCATGATTGAACCAAATCGAGCAAAAGAAGTACTTAGTAATAGATTTGCCATTGGCATAGATCTTGGAACCTCATCTTCCAAAGATGCATGCCTAACGCCTCAAGATCTACGAATCGCTTATTGATTCCACGAGCCTGAAGATTTTCAATGCAAGGGTGAAGATCTTCAACGCAGCACTGAAGATCTTGACATCAAAGACAAAGATATTTCAATCAAAGACACAGATCTTCAATACGCAGACGAAAATATCTTTGTCAAAGTAGACTTCGGGGGGTTCCTCTAGAATAAATCCCTCCAATACCATCCTCTTAAGGGATTGCTTATTGATCAAGCAAATCTGATGCTTGCGGCTGCATATTCTTCACTAGCCAACTAGATAACCTATCAACCGCCACTGAATGGAAGCCACAACTGTGTGAGAAATGCCGAGCCCCTTCATGAAGCCTAAAGCACATCGGAATCTCTCCTGGCCATCGTCATTCAACTCCATCACCTTTCATTCACACCCTCACCTTTCAATCTGTATCATCTACCCACTAGTTCCGCTTAGCGGCGACCCAACTATCCCACTATTTCCCACTACAGTGCCATGGGATTGGCACTTGGCTAGGAGGGGGGTAATGTTTACCATATTTACCGCAGCACAGAGGAGCGAAAAAATGGAAAAAACAGGAAATAGCAAAAAAGGTGCACGATAAAAGAAGGAAAAGGCACCCTGAAAATTTAAATGTTCAGGCACAACCCCCAAAAAGTCTCAGTGTCACTCCAAGACAGCAAAAGAGTAAAAGGCGCAGCATTAAGTGTGGAAGCGCTCCTGAATCCTTGTAAAAGAGTGCTAGGCTCTCTCCTGTGTAAATTCTATGCATTAGTTAGGAATAGGATAAATTAGAATGGTGGGAAATGAGAAATGGGCTTAGGCCAATGGCCGGCCTTGCAAAAAAGGGGATGACCGCCCAAAAAAGGGAGGGCATGTATATAAAGTTCAAAAATGAATGAGAAGCTCATTCTTGTGTGTGGCCAAAAGTAGCTCTCCTCTTCCTCTTCTTCTTCTTGTTCTTGCTTACTTGAGCTTGTGTGTGCTCTTGAGAGAGGGAATGTGAGAGTGTGAGGGAGTGAGGGATCAAGAGGGTGAAGCTATTCACCATCGCCTCTTCTCTTCTTCTCTTCTCTTCTCTTCTCTTCTCTTCTCTTCTCTTCTCTTCTCTTCTGCGTGCGGCTATGGAGGATGGAGGTCATGGGAGAGGGATTGAGGTTGCTTGAGCTAGCATCAAGGATCGTGGAGCCACCGGTGTGCAAGAGAGAGGAGGGTACTCAATCGAGCATCAAGGTAAGCTCGCTACACTCGTAAGGTAGGCATGGCGCGTCGGCTATGTGAGAGGTAGCCATGTCCACTCAACTTGCAACGCTTGATTAATAAGCGGTCCGTAGGTCTCGAGGTAGAGCTTGTAGCTCCCCTCCAGAGGTTGTGCATGGGCATTAAAATTCTCTACGTTAAAATCTTGCTAGACGTTGTCAAAGGGATTTTGAAAACAAACTCGCGTCTATAGAGGACCTTGACGTATTTCAAGATAGAAGATCAATCAAGCGAATAAGCAAGACGAGAAAATGATGCCAAGACTCTGTTTTATTTCTGCCAATAACAAATACAAGGTACAAGAATAAGAAACCCGAGCGGCCTCTGGGCATATACAATAGCTAATCCCGAGCTTTTCCAATTGCCTTTCTTGTACCGGAGTGTGCTGCACAAATCAATTAGAATGCTTCTGGAGATTGTCTCTTATCCAATTCTACAATTGGTGACGATTTCTTTAGCCTGATACAAGCCATTTTCAGCAGAGTGTGCCTAGCCCTATTCTCTAAGCTGTTGAATTAGCTTCAACGATAAAGATCTCCTTGTGCTTTCATAACCATTCACTGTGGAGCACAAGAAGACCAAGTAAGGTCCAAGCAGAGTCTTAACTATAGGCAGAGGAATAGCAGCAACTTCATGTATAGAGTACCTTCATGTCAGAGATAATTAGCTTTCATTATTTTACTTCCATAGACCAATGAAAATCTAAGGCACGAATGGTAGTCAGCAGTTTAGCTACACATCTCAGAAGACTCTTGAATCAGTAGCACTCCGACTAAATAGGCTTTCACATGCTTGTTATCTCACTGACATGAAATACAAGTTCTTCTGTAGCTATATCAACTCGTCAACCTTCTTCTCCTTCTCTGGCTATTCCTTGTGTAGGTTTTCTGGGTCCTCAATCTCCTCCCAGATTGATCAGTTGGCCTAACTTCAGTGATTGCAATGACTTAAGCACCTGTCATCAATGCTGAATTCAGAGCTTCTCCTCCTAGTGTTAATGGCGTTCATGATTTTGGTCTCAGTGAACAAAAAATAACTGATACATCTCCATCGCCACCTCAAATCTTAAATTTCCCATCTAATGTATTCTAGGGCCCTGTTGCTGGTTCAACAAATTGAGTGTTGTGTTATAATAAGGGAGTTGTTCTTCCAACTCTGCCTTCCCCTATCGTAGTCATCGTTACATGTAATATGGCATTGGAGCTTTTCTTCCAGGCAGAGTTTTTCTGGTGTGGCTTTTAAGCATACAACCTGCAGTTGTCTCCAGCAAGCATTATGCTTTTTTCGTGCCAGTCGTCATCACTGCTTTTCTCCCTCTCCCAAATCCATGGAGATCGTCACTTGGTTCAATACTTTTCTTAGATCTGATGGTGGAGTTGATCAGATAAATCATGATGTGAGCTATCAATACTCGATTTGATGCTACTACTAGCTGCCCCACCTCCATGAGGTCCTCTCCTCACCATAATTATCTGTACAGAACCACATCGGCCCTTAGCAGCCGTGCAACCATGCACTGCCTCAGTAGCTATAGCAACTACAACAAGTCAGGGAACTCTAATTTCTCACAATATCTAGACCTCCATAGTGCCATATAAGGCGCCATAGCTCACTACAAAATAGTCGCACACCATCCTTCATAGCTAAATAAATCTTACTCAGAGGAGATAGAATTGATAATTAGAAAATTATAACTAAACCCTGTAATTTGGAAAAAAGTATGTATAAATTTGAGAAGATATGGTCCTTGATGTAGAGAAACTCTGCTCAAATGTCCTCACATTCATTGCAAAAGCAGTATAATTGATATTCTTCCCTCCCAAATTCGATCACACAAGCGGACTTTGCAATGAGAAGCCGTTGATTAGTTTGGGCAAAAGCCAAGGATAGCACCGAATCACGATGGCAGCCCACTGTGTCCGTAGCAACTGCTGCAAAACATCGCCTAGCTACACTTTGGATCCCCTGAGAGTGATTGGAAATCTCCTTAACAACTTGCACACCTGCCACCACCTTGGCATCAAATTTACATGTCTCCAACACATTTGAGACTTTCACAGTAGGTCCCCATATATAGTAACTTCTATCAGGCCTTAGTCAATGCCATAGTCGAGCAGGTCATTCTGGAAATAGCGGTCTGTCCAAGTTCTTTCTACTTTTTCCAAGCTTCACGTTGCTTTTCTTCCCAAAGTTTGAAAACCTGCATCCGTCCTCTGATGTTTCACAGAATGTGCCTCATTGAATACATTATGTATCTGAAAATTCAACTTCAGCAGTCAAAACAACTACTTCAAAGAAGACCGTATACAACATGTCTTGTTAAGCGTCTACATCCACCCACAAGACCCTTCAATTCAATTAACTGCACATCAACACCATTCATTGTGCCATTGAAGGCATCACTAGGTCTCACACTCAGGTTACAACTAGACACTGAGTGTTCAAACAGTAAGTCCTTCCACACTCATCCCATTATCACTTCAACAATTGCTAGCAACTTGCATAGAATACAAGAGTGGATGTAAGCCTTTACATAACTTCACGCGATGAAAATTTGCTAGGAATAAACCCCAATGAAAGTGCCTTGCAATTTTATTATAGGTATATCCTCCTCTTTCCTTATGCCACTTAAGGCATAGGACCACACTGAATTTATGACCAAACATTGAGTATTTCAAGGAGCATGCCCTTTCATACCAAGTCCATTACCACTACAACATTCACCATATAGAAAAGTATATCAAAGTGACCTTGTTGAGTCAAGCCTCTCCATGCCAAGTGCAATTTCAATAACCACATCCACTGTTTACCCAAATTTCTTGGAGAGAAATTAGCACCATGCATGAGGTTGTTGCAAGAGCCTCAAAACATTCTACTATAGACAACCAAATGAGTTTTTCAATCCATCTCCCTAATCAAAGCATTAGAACCTTTACCAAGTTTTACCAACCTCACTGTATTGTCCTCCATCATTGAGGAAAATTTTAAGACGATAACTCGAAACACACTTACGGGAAAACTAGGGATCATACACACACAAATACACAAGCCACACATAGAACAAACTACAAACACAACGACTAGGTATACACAAAACACGAATGTCACACATACAAACTTTTTGGTGGATTCCACATCTCGAATACGCAGCAGTATGACATCCACCCCCTCTGATCCTGCGCATCCTCCAGATGGGCCAACTACCCATGATCATTGTCTTCAAGATCCACAAATAGATCAATCTCTTCATTGTCTATTTCCGGTATATCATCAAGGTTATCTTTCATATCATCTATCTCTTCTACTAGAGTTTCTTCTCATTTCTCTTCTCTTGCAAATTCTTCCAATGCATAATCCTCATCATCTCTTTTCTTAGAAATCTTGATTCTTTTTTCTACAATGGGCACTCTAAGCATTGTCCCATCCAATTCTGTCAGCTCATATGTTGCATTATCAAAGACATGTACGGCTCAAACCATCTTTTCACCATCTTTCGAAGTGCAGTATGGTGATTTTCAAGGCTGCTATCAAATATTAATACCCAATCTCCCTCTTCTATTGCTCTAGGTCGTAAGCAATGCCTGCTGTCAAACCTGTCCTTATTTCTAAGTGTAGCAATCTTCAACATGTCAATAGCTAGCTGAATATCCTCTGGTCTTCTCTCCAACTGCTGGATCCAAAGAGCTAAGAGCTCCTCTCTTGTCAAATCCTCCTGCCAAGGTAAAACTGACCAAGTCAAAGCACAAGTCTCAGTCGGCATAACCGGTTTCTGACCATACATTAACTCTGCAGGCATATATCCTATGGTAACACTGTGAGTCCTACGATCAATCCACAAAGCAAATGGTAGAAGTCTCGGCCATTCTCCAAATCGTCATCTGCATGCTTTGGCTAATGCTTTCATTATCGACGTATGCCCTCTTTCACTCTGGATTGTATGCTGTGGTTAGAGCCAACTTGATTCCTAGTTGAGAGAAAAACTCCCTAGCTTCATCTACATCTAATACACCGCGATCTATAGTGATCTTACCCACATAGCCATATCTACAAAAAATTTCTTCCAATAAAAACTTACACACTGCACTTGTAACGTGTCCCCTAGCATGGTTCAGGACACGTCTCAGCAATCCATCGAAAAAGATGTCTAGAAAGCTCCGCCCGGTACTCCCATGGAATGTTATGGGGTTTGCGATCTAGGGCTTCCCGCGTCTGCCACATAGTAGAAGTATTCTGGCCATTCCCACTTAGGATTGACCGAAATTTGGGTTTTCCTGATTGGTCATTTCCTAACAGCAACTAGCGTCAAACCCAAGCGAACTACTTTACGTAGAAATGCCAGGTCCGAAGCCAATTCACGCTGCACTTGGTTCAAAGAGAATGGGAAACGAGAGGGATGCAAAGCTCAACCTCTCTACCATAAGTCATAAGCCCATTCCGTTCCCCTAAAAAACGTAAATCGGTTAAGACATAACTCTAGGTCAACGCTTTTGTTGTTCGTGTCCTATGACGATCATCCTGTTGTTCTTCGAGATTTGAGAAAAGTTCCCGGCCAACCGGGACCACCCAATTGTAGGACAGACCCATGGCCCATCCTCCACACTTTCCTCGGTTTGTTTTAGTTATGTAATTATCTAACACATTAATTTGGACATGTAACAATCAACTTCTTTAATGAAACCGTTAAGCACTGGTTCCTTCATGTAATCTTATCACGTGACATAGAAAAACAATATCAAACAAGTTCTTTATTAACATATCATCATATTTATCTTTGAAATACAAGGAGTTCCGCCCATAGGCTTATCCATAATCCGCTTGTAGGCTTATCCATAATCCGCCCATAGGCTTATCCATAATCCACCCGAAGGCTATCCAGTAATCCATAGGGATCATTATTCCAAGCTTCCGCTTGTAGACTAGTATGCGGGCCTCGAGATCCAATCCGAGTCACGTTAGCCTCTTGTGCAAGACCCGGAAGGCGAGGGATTTACGGCCAGATCCCTCCTGGCACCCAAGCGTCCTCATGCTCCAAGTAGAGCTCAACGGAGAGGCCTCGCGCGGTGGGTTCGGTCTACATTCCCGGCACGGTCAACAACCCCCTTGGTTAGGGTCAGGCAGGTAGTTGGGGGTAACTGAATCTGCCTCTCCCTTCAGGTCTTCAACCTGAAGTATAATATTCATTTAGTTTGTAATTCATAAATCAAACAGTGCTCTAAAATCTCTAGCAAGCACAAACATTTCCATTAATCGATCTTGTTTTTGGCAAACTACTAAGGAAGGAGTCTTTCCATTTGAATGCATCTAGCACTCGATCCGGGGTGTCTTGCAACTTGGCAAGATCTCTTATATTCTGGGTTAGGGCGTACCCTATTAACCCAACTTGGCCAACCCTAAAGCTCATTGGATACTTTAGTTTCCGGTTTTTTTTAAACCTTCCTTACTTAGAAGGATATCAAAGAATACATCCTTTTGCAAGATAGCTTGCGTAAGGATCCGCCATCCTTGTTGAGGGTATTTAACCTTTGTTCTTGTGAATCAATCACAAGACCCTATGACTTTGTACTTGCTGCACAAGTCGTGCATCGTAATATACGATGAAACAATCCGTTTTAGTTTCTTTAAGCTGACGTTTGTCAAACCTAGGGTCTCTTTTTAAGAACCTCAGGGACAAACCCTAGTTCTTTTACATTTACGATTTATTGACCCTACAATTAGGGAAGGTAGGCAAGTATTTAAGGTATAAACGTTTCTTGGATTTTAAATCATTCCCAATGCATATTTCGCAGCATAGGTATTTCTAAGTTTTATATTAACTCGGTTAACTTTAGAAGGTAATATCGAGATCACCTCGGCACGATTTGTTATCTATGTGACAATTTATTTTTCAGTCCTAAACTTTATTGCTTTAAGGTTAGGCAAATTCAACTAATCTTCATTTTTTCTTGCAAACAAAACTCATGCCAAATAAACAATCTTTTCCTTGCTAAGATATGCAGTTAGCAATGATAACTTCCTAGAGTTTAAGCAACATAAGAAACCTTTCATGAATTTCACCTTCTATGATGATTCGTTGCAAAAAAGAATAGGGTTTAATGCTGCAAGATGTAGTTTTTATTCCTTCAAGATTTAACTGGAATATACTACTTTAGTGGGTAAATAATCTTGCTCATAATTCGTTTCAGTGCAGAAGGCTATTTGAAGGAAAACTATGTTTTATACTTTATCCATTTTGCATGTTCAACTAAACTAAATTCCTTCACGGTAAATAACTAGGAAAAAATATATCTTGTCCCTAACAATTCATCTTGCATGATTGAATTAAAACCGATATAAAACCAAGAAGGAAAAACCTGATTTTGGGGTGAGATATCCACATGGATACCGGGAGATGACCCTCCCGCAGCTACTCCTTGGACTTTCTTAGGCGGCATCGCAGTTGTAATCCTTCGAATGTGAAGGCAGCTTTATACTCTGTATTGGAATTACACCGTCGCTTCAATACTCTTCTTCTCTCTTCGAGGCAAGGAGCCATTAAAAGATTGACCACGAGAAGGGGGTAATAAGACCTTTAAGGTCTTAGCTTCTTCGGAGAGGGAAAGGTTTACAAAGCCTAAAAGAAAAGGCCCTATAGGGATTTATACGCGGTGAAAAGGGGTGTGTTTGAATGTGGTTTCAAAAAAACATATGAAGGGGCCTTAGGGAGATCTTTGGGCTTGGGAGTAAAGATTATAGGAAGGGGATTCTTGGAGAGGTTTTTGGGACACGGAGTAGTAAAGGTTTTAGGGATTTTAACCCGGGGTGAAAGGGGAAAGGTGAAGGGTGAAGGCTTATAGCACGGGGGGGAAAGGGTAATAAGGCTTTTCAAGCCTTAGTTCATTTTGGGGATTTCATCCATGGGAAGGGTTTTATGGGGGCTTCACAGGAAGGGGTTAAGGCCTCCATGGAAAGGTGCTTTAAGGGAGAAAAGGGCTTCAGGGTTGAAAAACTGGGGAGGGGAAAATTTGAAGGCTAACCCAAGGGAGTAGAAGGCTTTAAGGACCTCCACACGAAGGGGTTAAATTTCAACGAGGAAGGGTTAAGGCAAGCTTGGAAAGGGCTTAACTGCAAGGGTTATATAAAAACCCATATGAAGGGGGCTTTGGCAGGAGTCCCTTAGAAGTTTCAAGAAGCTTCTAAAGCTTCTAACTATTGTCATGGCAGGGAGATGGGCTATGATGAGGGCGGCCAACATGGCTAGGCGGCAAGGAATTCCAAACGGAGTTGGCGGCGGCTCTGGGTACCAATGGCGGCTCCGGGTACCAGCGACGGCAGTACGGCACACGGTGCCCTCTCACCCCCTCCTCTCACGACACCGCCCGGCAACTGTATCTTCCTCCTCCATGCGTGATTGCTTCCAATCAGCCTCACGAACCTCACAGCTTTCCCCCATGACCCTCTTCTTCTCACCCCTTAGAGGGGGTATTTATAGGAAGGGGTAAGGCCTCCCCTCTCACAGTAGATAGGCGGCATCAGCAAATAACTTCGTCTCCCGCATCCTCTCCCTGTAGCGTGCGGCCCTCCCTCAATTTTATAGGGGAGGGGAGGGAATCCTCCCCCCTCAATGTGTCAATGGGCATGTATTAATGCCCTTGGCAAGCTCCAGCAAAAGGAGCTTGCTTACTTACTAATCCCCCTCTTCCTGCAGCTTGACTGTCGGGCTGGAGGAGAGGGGAAATTAAAAAAACTTGCTTTCATATCATTAAAAGAAATTATCCATTTGGAATTGTTACATTCTCTCCCCCTTAGAGGAATCGAGATGTCCTCATCTCGAGATAAAATGGGGATATTGATGGTTGAGAGTACCTTCTTCTATCCAAGTGGCATCCTCTTCAGGATAATCTTTCCACTGGACGAGGCATTCTCTCAAGGTTCTGGATCTTAATTGTCTCTCCCTTACATCTAAGATCCTATGAGGCCTTAGTTCAAGGACTCCTTGACTAGGCATTACAATTTGTTGGTCATCAAGTACATGGTTAGGGTTGGGTACATATTTTTTCAATAGGTTGATATGGAATACATTGTGAACCATTGGGTTCTCAAGGAGTTGCAATTTATAAGCATTGGGTCCTAGGCATTTGAGGATTTTGTACGGCCCACAATACCTTGGACTTAGCTTCTTGCAATCTCCTAGGGATAGAGAACTCTTTTTAGGGTGTACGCGAATGAAGACCATGTCTCCTTCTTCGAAGACTCTTTCTTGACGCTTCAAATCTACGTATGCCTTCTGTCTATCCTTGGCTGCTTGTATGTCTTGTCTTATTGTCTTTATTTGATCATCCATCTCTTCCAACATCTGCCTTGACGCTTCAACCCTTAGGGTTGGATCAGAAAAGTTTAGGGGACTTCAACAGTCATGACCATACAATGCTTGGGAAGGGGTCATCTGAATGCTCTACTGGTATGAAGCATTGTATGCAAATTCAACCAATTGCAAGTATTGAATCCACCTCTTCCGCTCTCGACATCAGTATGCCCTAAGCATATCCTCGATGACTAGATTTACTCGCTCTGTTTGGCCATCCGTTTGGGGATGGTAGGCGGTGCTAAAATAGAGTTGAGTCCCAATAGCTTCAAAGATAGCTCTCCAGAAGTGTGATGTGAAGAGAGAATCTCGATCACTAATGATTCTTCTGGGTAAACCATGTAGCTTGAATATCTCCTTGATAAACAATCTTGCAATGTCAGAGGCTTTATAGTTTGTTTTTACTAGAGTAAGGTGTGCAACCTTAGTAAGCATGTCAACTACAACCATGATCGAGTTGTATCCTCCCTGGACTTGGGGTAAGCCTACAAAAAAATCCATACTGATGAGTTCCCATTTCATTTGGGGAATGTCAAGCAGTTGCAGTTTCCCTGGCATCATGACATGTTCGACTTTGATTCGTTGGCAAGACAAACACTCAGTGACATATTTGAGAACGTCACCTTTGAGCCTCTCCCAATGATAGCTCTTCCTAATGCATTAAGAGTCTTAGCATAACCAAGATGTCCTGCGAAAGGGGAATCATGAGCTTCCCACATTATTTTCTGCTTAAGTGACTGGCTCGCTGCTATACACTGCCTTGTTCTGTAGTAGACAAGTCCATTATCAATGGAAAATTCATGATATTTAGCTTGCAACTTTTGATTCCGATCCTTGATAGAGATCTCCTTTAGCATTAATTGGTAGGCCAAATCATGGCATGCTTCCTCTCTAGCTAACTCAAGTATAGGGTTGTTTGGCATAGATACTTTTATAGCTAGAGATCTGGCCGTTGATGGATTCTGCAAGATTAGGGAATTTAGGAATGCCTTGCGACTAAGTGCATTGGCAACTACATTCTCTTTCCCAGGTCGGTACATGATTTCAAAATCATATTCCTCCAACACTTCAATCCACCAACGTTGCCTCATGTTGAGCTTGTTCTGGGTAAAGATCCATTTGAGACTCTTATGATCGGTTACTAGAGTAAACTTGTTACCCAACAAGTAGTGTCTTGAAAGCTTTAGAGCATGGATGACAGCTAGTAATTCCAGATTATGCTTAGCATAATTCTTTTCATGACTCTTCAATTTCCTTGAAGAGTATGCTATTGGATGACCTTCCTGCATAAGTACACGCCCAAAGGCAAGAATGCTAGCATCAGTTACTACCTCAAACTCCTTATTGAGGTCTGGAAGTTTTAAAATAGGTGCTGATACCAAAATTTGCTTCAATCTATCAAAGCTATTTTGTTCGAGAGTTGACCATGTAATGGAAGTCTGCTTCTTTAGTAAATCCGTCAGAGGTGCTGCAATCAAAGCATAGTTTTTTATGAAGACCCTATACCATCCTGTCAATCCAAGAAAGCTACGTATTTCTTTGACAGATACTGGTGTTGGCCATTCAAGCAAATCTCTGGCCACTGATATTCCTTCTAATGAAACTATGAATCCCAGATATTCAATCTGACGCTTGAAGAATGCACACTTCTTCATTTTTGCATACAACTTATGTGACCTCATTGTCTCAAGGACAATTCGAAGTTGAGGTTCATGATCTTCTTCTTGTTTAGAATAGACTAAAGTGTCATCGAACAAGACAAGCACGAAATCATCAAGATATGGCCTAAAGATATCCTGCATTAATCTATTGAAGGTAGCAGGTGCATTCGTGAGCCCGAATGATATAACCAAGAACTCAAAGTGCCCATATCTTGTATTGAAATCTGTCTTTGGGATATCTTCTTCCTTGATCCTTATTTGATAGTAACCTGACCTGAGATCAATCTTGGAGAAGATCTTTGCACCCTGAAGACGATCAAGAAGCCCATCTATTCTAGGAATAGGATACTTGTTCTTGACTGTTGATTGATTCAACCCTCGGTAATCAATACATAGTCGAAGTGTCCCATCTTTCTTTTTCTGGAATAGTACTAGAGCTCCCCATGGTGAATTGCTAGGCCAGATGTAGCCCTGATCTAACAGTTGCTTGAGTTGTTCCTTCAGCTCAATTGCTTATGGTATGAACATTCTATAAGGTCTCTTGGCAATTGACGCAGCTCTAGGTACTAACCTAATCTCATGATCTACTTCTCTTTGAGGTGGAAGTTTGGTCAACTCTTCAGGGAATACATCTGCGTATTCCTTTAGCCAAGAAGGTCCTTCATGAGACTCTTGCTTTTGATCTAACTTGTTGAGTTTGATCAAGTAAACAGGTAATCCTTTTCTGACTCCTTTTATGATCCAAGATACTTTGGCCAATTGGATTCTTGGCACTCCTGTCTCACCTTGAGTTGTGACTAATTCCCTTTCAGAGTTTCGAAAGGAAACTTGACCCTTTCCACAGTGAATGTGGGCGTCGTTAGATTTAAGCCAATCCATTCCGAGTAGACACTCATGGATACCTAAATTCATGACTCTGAATTTAACCGAAGTCTTCTTTCCTCCCAGAAAGAATTTCACCTTAGCAGTTTTCCTGGTACAAGTTACCTCACGACCATTTGCCAATTCCACAAGCAGGGTAGGTGCTTCTACTGTGGCTATACCTAATCTTTTTGCACATGCTAGTGAGATAAAGGAATGTGTACTGCCACAATCAATCAAGGTTTTGAAACCTTTACCTTGATAGTCCGACAGTTTCTGAATCACCGAGAATTGGCGATTCGGCCCTTTCTTATGTAAAGCGGCATGGACTGTCGCTCTTTTGAATTCTGCTTCCATGGTCGGATCTTCTTCTTCTCCTCTTTGCCTATTGGCAATGCAGGCGGTTCTTCCTCTTCCTCGGGTAGCGGCTCCTTGACCACGGCCTGTTCCTTGGAAAGGTACTTGGCGATGTCCTCCACCAAGCTTGGGACATTGCCTCTTGAAGTGACCGGGTTCGTTGCAGTGGAAACAACGGAGGTTTTGGCCATTACTTTGAGTAGGAACAAAGTTGTTGACGTTATTCATCCTTGCTTTCTTTCTTTGTCCCTGGTTATGACCTTGAACGCTCTTCATTTGAGGTTTGAATGCTCCTTTGTTCGGGTCATTATAAGAGCAAGCTTTGTTACCCCTTGGTCTAGCTTGTACCTCCTGAATTATAGGCACCACTCGAATGAGTGCATCCTGAAGATCTGATGGACGCATAGATTCGAGATGGGTATTTATTGGTGGATTTAAACCCGCACAAAATTTGGACACCTGATGTGTCATGTCTATCTGTGGTTCATACTTTAAAAGGGAGACGAATTTAGAGTAGTATGCGTCAAGAGTGAGTCCTAGCTGTTTTAGCTCATAGAACTTGTTCATTTTCTGCGTGCGATATGTAGGTGGTAAGTATCTTCCCTGCACGGCTTTCTTCAACTTCTCCCAGGTAACGGATCCCTCTGCGATCCCTTGATCCCTACACCATTGCTTCCACCAAAGTCTGGCTTCGCTGGTAAATTTTAACTTGGCGAGCATAGCCTGATTGGCGGGTGCAGTACCGGCTGCTTCGAAGTAATCCTCCATGGATTCAATCCAAATTTCAGCATCAGTCTGAATGAATCTGCCTCTCCCGTCAAACTCGGGTGGCTTAATCTGCTTGAGAAGGAACTTCTTCTCGTGGATCACAGCAATACTTGATGTAGGAAGTGAATTAGGAACCTATACCTGGGGTTGTGCCTGAATGAAGGATTTTCTTAACGTTATTATATGATATTTGATGTTTAGCTTATATTACATCTTTAATTTAGCTATCTCGTAAACAATGTAGCTACTTAACTTTTTATCAACTCTCATGCATAGCCACACATTGATAAAAAGAAGTCTTTATTTGTATTTACATGGGCATAGCCCTTTTGAATACAACGTTTCATGCGATGATAAGCCAATTGTTACATTTAGTTTGGGGAGAACAATGTTGTATTGCATTTATCTACAGGAACTGTGTAATAGTAAGGGTTTGGGTCATGGATCTTCAGGAATCGGTAAGTCATTGGAAGTTCAAGATATCCTTTCCATTGGAATCCATACTTCTCATGGCGGCCCAACACTTTAATCCTGTCAGCGGGGATTACACAAGTTACTTCCTCATATACATATGAGTTCATTTCAACCCTCCGAACTCGAATATGTAAAGTCGAATTTACGTGAGCTTCCACAAAAATGAACAACTTCATGACTTTCAAGTCTTCCACGGTGGTCAGCTATACAGTAGATTCCTGAAGCACCCATCCATCTTCGTTCTATGTACAAAGGTGATGGATTATAAATCTGCTCTAGGATGTTCATCATCTCAACCCTTTGTCAATAAAGCAGAGAATGCATTGCAGTCATAAACATGACTCGAAATACCAGAAACTTGTTCCACGCTTCTTAATTCTGCAAGACAGCATTGAATGTAAGGAAATGTTTGGACAACAACAATTTCTTTACTTCATTTCATTGAGATTTCAAAAAAAACAATTTCTTGTTGGTCGGCTCTGATAGCAACTGTAACGTGTCCCCTAGCATGGTCCAGGACATGTCTTAGCAGTCCATCGAAAAAGATGTCTAGAAAGCTCTGCCCGGCACTCCCATGGAATGTTACGGGGTTTGCGATCTAGGGCTTCCTACGTCTGCCACGTAGCGGAAGTATTCTGGCCGTTTCCACTTAGGATCAATCGGAATTTGGGTTTTCCTGATTGGTCATTTCCTAACAACAACTAGCATCGGACCCAAGCGAACTACTTTACTTAGAAACGCCAAGTCCGAAGCGGATTCACGCCACACTTGGTTCAAAGAGAATGGGAAATGAGAGGGATGCAAAGCTCAACCTCTCTGTCATAAGGCATAGTCCCATTCCGTTCCCCTAAAACAGTGTAAATCGGTTAAGACATAATTCTAGGTCAACGCTTTTGTTGTTCGTGTCCTTTGACGATCATCCCGCTATTCTTCGTGATTTGAGAAAAGTTTCCGGCCAACTAGGACCACCCAACCGTAGGATGTACCCATGGCCCATCCTCCGCACTTTCCTCAGTTTGTTTTAGTTATGTAATTATCTAACACATTAATTTGGACATGTAACAATCAACTTCTTTAATTAAACCGTTAAGCACTGGTTCCTTCACGTAATCTTATCACGTGACATAGAAAAACAATATCAAACAAGTTCTTTATTAACATATCATCATATTTATCTTTGAAATACAAGGAGTTCCGCCCGTAGGCTTATCCATAATCCGCCCGAAGGCTATCCAGTAATCCACAAGGATCACTATTCCAAGCTTCTGCTCGTAGACTAGTATGCAGGCCTCGAGATCCAATCTCGAGTCACGTTAGCCTCTTGTGCAAGACCCGGAAGGCAAGGGATTTACGGCCAAAGCCCCCCCTGGCACCCAATCGTCCTCCTGCTCCAAGTAGAGCTTAACGGAGAGACCTCTCGTGGTGGGTTCGGTCCACGTTCCCAGCGCGGTCAACAACCCTCTTGGTTAGGATTAGGCAGGCAGTCGGGGGTAACTGAATCTGCCTCTCCCTTCAGGTCTTCAACCTGAAGTATAGATATTCATTTAATTTGTAATTCATAAATCAAACAGTGCTCTAAAATCTCTAGCAAGCACAAACATTTCCATTGATCGATCTTGTTGTTGGCAAACTGCTAAGGAAGGAGTCTTTCCATTTGAATGCATCTAGCACTCGATCCGCGGTGTCTTACAACTTGGCAAGATCCCTTATATGTTTTTTTAACCTTCCTTACTTAGAATGATATCAAAGAATACATCCTTTTGCAAAAGAGCTTGCGTAAGGATCTACCATCCTTGTTGAGGGTATTTAACCTTTGTTCTTGTGAATCAATCACAAGACCCTACGACTTTGTACTTGCTGTGCAAGTCCTGCATCGTAATATACGATGAAACAATCCGTTTTAGTTTCTTTAAGCTGACGTTTGTCAAACCTAGGGTCTCTTTTTAAGAACCTCAGGGACAAACCGTAGTTCTTTTACATTTACGATTTATTGACCCTACAATCAGGGAAGGTAGGCAAGTATTTAAGGTATAAATGTTTCTTGGATTTTAAATCATTCCCAATGCATATTTCACAGCATAGGTATTTCTAAGTTTTATATTAACTCAATTAACTTTTAGAAGGTAATATCGAGATCACCTCGGCACGATTTGTTATCTATGTGACAATTTATTTTTCAGTCCTAAACTTTATTGCTTTGAGGCTAGGCAAATTCAACTAATCTTCCTTTTTTCTTGCAAACAAAACTCATGCTAAATAAACAATCTTCTCCTTGCTAAGATATGCAGTTAGCAATGATAACTTCCTAGAGTTTAAGCAACGTAAGAAACCTTTCATGAATTTCACCTTCTATGATGATTCATTGCAAAAAAGAATAGGGGTTAATGGTGCAAGATGCAGTTTTTATTCCTTCAAAATTTAACTGGAATATACTACTTTAGTGGGTAAATAATCTTGCTCATGATTCGTTTCAGTGCAGAAGGCTATTTGAAGGAAAACTATGTTTTATATTTTATCCATTTTGCATGTTCAACTAAACTAAATTCCTTCATCGTAAATAACTAGGAAAAAATATATCTTGTCCCTAACAATTCATCTTGCATGATTGAATTAAAACCGATATAAAACCAAGAAGGAAAATTCTGGTTTTGGGGTGAGATATGCACATAGATACCGGGGGATGACCCTCCCGCAGCTACTCCTTGGACTTTCTTAGGCGGCATCGCAGTTGTAATCCTTCGAATGTGAAGGCAGCTTTATACTCCGTATCAGAATTCCACCGTCACTTCAATACTCTTCTTCTCTCTTTCGAGGCAAGGAGCCGTTAAAAGATTGACCACGAGAAGGGGGTAATAAGACCTTTAAGGTCTTAGCTTCTTCGGAGAGGGAAAGGTTTAAAAAGCCTAAAAGAAAAGGCCCTATAGGGATTCATACGCGGTGAAAAGGGGTGTGTGTGAATGTGGTTTCAAAAAAACATATGAAGGGGCTTTGGGGAGATCTTTGGGCTTGGGAGTAAAAAATATAGGAAGGGGATTCTTGGAGAGGTTTTTGGGACACAGAGAAGTAAAGGTTTTAGGGATTTTAACCCAGGGTGAAAGGGGAAAGGTGAAGGGCGAAGGCTTATAGCAGAGGGGGGAAAGGGTAATAAGGCTTTTCAAGCCTTAGTTCATTTTGGGGATTCCATCCACGGGAAGGGTTCATGGATTATCGCCCCGTGCCGGTGATGGCGTTAGGGAGAGGACGAGGTAGAGATCTAGGAGGGCAGACGCAGGAGCCAATCACCTGCTAGACTTGTGGTCACCCAGGTCATGTCTCATCACGCTGCCTTGAAAGGGGGGGCTCCATGGGAAGGGGTTAAGGCCTCCACGGAAAGGTTCTTGAAGGGAGAAAAGGGCTTAAGGGTTTAAAAACCGGGGGGGGAGGGGGGGGGGGGGGAATTTGAAGGCTAACCCAAGGGAGTAGAAGGTTTTAAGGACCTCCACGGGAAGGGGTTAAATTTCAATGAGGAAGGGTTAAAGCAAGCTTGGAAAGGGCTTAACTCCAAGGGTTATATAAAAACCCATAGGAAGGGGGCTTTGGGAGGAGGCCCTTAGAAGTTTCAAGAAGCTTCTAAAGCTTCTAACTACTATCGTGGCAGGGAGATGGGCTATGATGACGGCGGTCAGCATGGCCAGGCGGCAAGGAATTCCAAATGGAGCTGGCGGCGGCTCTGGGTACCAGCGGGGCGGTAGTACGGCACACGGTGCCCTCTCACCCACTCCTCTCACGACACGGCCCAGCAACCGCTTCTTCCTCCTCCATGCATGATTTCTTCCAATCAGCCTCACGAACCTCACAACTTTCCCCCACAACCCTCTTCTTCTCACCCCTTAGAGGGGGTATTTATAGGAAGGGGTAAGGCCTCCCCTTTCATAGCAGATAGGCGACAGCGGCAAATAACTTTGTCTCCCCCGTCCTCTCCTTGTAGCCTGCGGCCCTCCCTCAATTTTATAGGGGAGGGGAGGAAATCCTCCCCCCTCAATGTATTAATGCCTTTGGCAAGCTCCAACAAGGAGCTTGCCTACTTACTAATCCCCCTCTTCCTCCAGCTCGACTATCGGGCTGGAGCAGAGGAGAAATTTAAAAAAAAATCTTTCATATCATTAAAAGGAATTATCCGTTCGGAAGTGTTACAACACTAGTGGTCTTTGTTCTCAAAGGTCTGCCCTCAACATGATTGGTAAGATCCTCTCTAACCAATACAATATATCTCATTTACCATAGACCCATTGGCATAGTAACCAAGTCAACTACCCACTTATAATGAATGCATAGTGGATAGATCAGGTGAAGCTCGTCTCGATGATGCACTACGAAATACATCTGATAGTCTCTCCAAGTCTCTATAAAGCGAGAAACATCTCTATGCATGCCTTTCCACCAACAAGCCCAATAGGAGTTCTCATAGTGGTTATGTCCCTGCTTTCCAAGGCCAGCTGAAACTGATCATATCTCGAATACAAGTCACCTAAAGAATAGATGGCACATCCAAGAATTTCTTTTGCAAACGTATCCACAGTTGGACCTTTACCAACATTCCTGATAGTAACTCTATTTAGTGGCTGCATGTCCTATATAAATTGGAGAGTACCATTCTTCTTTGGAACCGTAAACCATCTATTTGAGTATGGTGCAGATGATGGCTCTAGGATGCCTATCCTGATTTTCTCATTCAACAAGTCAACTAGCTTTGGCAGGTGTGCCCTAGGCACTGGAATAGGTCGGAGGTTCCATAGAATATGAGGAATAGTAAAGATCACCATAGGGGCAACAATATCCGATGACTCACACATCCAATCTCATGCGAAAAGAAAGAAAACCCCCTTCCATGTCGCTCAAGCATATCCTGAAAGCATTGCTTCTTTGAGGGTAGCAAGAAATCATCATTTCCAATTTTTAATTCAGCAAGAGTCTCTCCTGAAAATTTATGGCCTATATACTCTCGGTTCCTCAAAATTGGCTTCTTGGCAGCCCTCTCTATTTGCTGATCACTGTCAAGTGGAAGCGGTCCAGCTAATGGCTTCACCTTCTTATCCATAGTCTTGTATTTTGTGTCAACCCTGCTTCATAGGAACATCCCTAAACTCTAGATGCTGAAATATTTCAGCAATAAACTCTATTGGCTGAAAGATTTCACCCCTCTGTGTCTCTGTAAGTTGATCATAATCAGTTGGAAACACTGTTTGCCGAATTTCTTCAGCTCTCAACACTTTTTGCTGAGTCACCTCAGTCTTTGATTCTATCTGTGACACAAAATCTGAAATTTCATGAAACATGTCCAGGGACCGCACTGATACATTACTGAGACGACTCTGTATATTAGCTTTCAGCATATTTTCCATCTCTGTCATCATATCTGCACAAACCAGACTATCATACATCCCATCTATATGCTCATCATCCTCCAAAATACTTGCATTTTTCAAATCTCTCTCCTTCCTGCATATGTACTGCCTAGCAGCTCTAGGCAACTTAGAAATCTTTTGATAACTCATTGAACTCTTTGCTGAAATTCCAACAAAATTGGAGGAGAAAACACTGCTGCCAGGAGGCGAGAACTCCAATCTTCTCTGCTCTATACCACCATCGTCTCATGGAACAATGGTACCTAATGAAAACCCAAATCCCTCACAGTGGGCAAAGGCGCATCTCGAAGAGTATCCTTGTTTCTAGCATGATTTATACACACAGTCATAAACTGGACTGCTCTCATACCATCTTTACTGCGAATCCGTGCATAAGTAGATCCATCATCCATTACTTTTGTCTCCATACGCATCTTTGTGATGAATGGCTGTCCTAGGATTATGGGGTAAGAGTATGAATTCTACACAAAGAAATGGAAATCCTCCTCTACATCTCCAATAGAAATCCTGACACTAGGACATGCAGCATACAAATCACCTGCAGTGTTGTTGGCGGCTCTCATACGCCACCCATGCTCTGCATCCATAGGCCATCTATTACTTTCATAAACTCCACAAACTATGAGATTAATCTCTGAACCATGATCCACCAAAGCAACATAAGACACATGTTTCTCTCCAATTTTTACCATTGTTTCTGTAGTTGCCCTGGCCCAATGACTCCACGAAAAATGACTACGCGGTACCAAGATAGGCTCATCAGTTTCAGCATAATGCATCGGCTGAACTCTCTTCTCTGTTTGTGGCAAAACAGAAGCATTCTCAACCATAACCTCATCCTCATCCTCATCCAACTCCCCAATCAAAACTCCCTGTGTATCAGTAGTAGGCAATGTATGTCTTTTTCTCTTCAGGACTTCTTGGAACTGATCTTGAAACTCTATTTTCGAGATGCCCAAAACCTCAGAAATAGTAAAAGTCACCTCACTGCCAAGTATCTTGTCATTAAAGATTTTCTTCATGTTCGTAGATGTCTCAATATCGGACATTAATCTAAATCCTGGCTGCTTTCTCTGTCTAGGTTTCTGTCTCTTTTCTTTCTTTTAAGCATCCTCCATTTGTCGTTCTAGCCCTGGTCTCGAAGACGGCCCTATACTAGGTGGAGTAACAAACTCACCCCCTCTAGTCTTTTTAGTTGCATTTGGATTCTCTTCATCTCTTTTACGCTTCTCCTCAACAAGTACATATGCTCCCCAAGACTTAGCCAAGAAGGCATAAATAGTGTACCTGTCAACAGGTGAATCCCAACCTGTCTCAGATCTGATACTAGAACCTGCACTAGTCAAAACAGTCTGCTAGATTTTTCCCTTGTTTGCCGTCTCTATAGCATAGGTCCATAATGCTGACTGACTTTTTGAACCTTTCTCAATATGGACTCCATATGCAGAAGCATCTCCTCTAGCTGCCACATAAGAAGTACGCGTAGCCATATCATCTACTAATTTTTTCATTCCACCTTTCCCAAAATTGATAGCAAGCGGAGCTCCTGTTTCAGTCAACTAGATCTTGTCATTTTGTCCCCAAAATACCAAATTCTTTCTCCTTGCATCTTGAAAAGATTTGTAATCCCTGCAATGTTGATGGTCCGTACTATCACACCAAATACATCTTTGATCTCTCCTAGGTGCACTAGAAACACTAGAAGAAATAGTAGGTGCGGTCGAGGCAAACTGCTCTTTTAATTTCCCCAGCAATTCTGCTTTAACTGAATCCAATGTCAAATCCATTATGCCTTTGATTATGTCATCAAGAGAGGAAGCAACCAAAGGAGCGGATGATTTTGGAGCAGAAGGAGCCGGCATCGGTCTTGAAATAGGAGGAACAAGAGGATTAGAAACAATAGGCACTGGCATAGACCAAGTAAGTGACTGAGGAAGAGGAGAAATGATAAGGGTAGAAGCAGACATAGGAGCAAAAGACGGCATCGGTGTCATAGATCCATTCTGTAGGCGGGTCTTCCATATCCGTCTCTTGGTCAAAGTCGAGACCGCATCCTGGGCATCTTGCCAATCTGTTTTAAGACCCATAGGCTTCGTGCGATCCTCAAGAATCTATCCTAATTCTTCCTGAAGAGTAGGATCTGCAGCTTGCAAGAAAAGCTCAGCTTTCTCAATATCCAATGCTCTTTGTTTAAATTCTCGTATCAATTCTGAAGCAACTAGACCTTTGTTTGGCATGTAGACCCACTCTCGGAATGACCGCCGTGTAGCCATCCCAAATTCCTCAAGAAAATACTCCTCTTTCAGGGCCTTCTTAAAATCTTGCCAATGCGAATTTTGAAGGAAAAGATCAGTCAGTTTTACCCTCAAGGCGGGTGTTACAAGGTGAAGAAAATATTTAGTCATAAGTCCTGTTGGTACTCCCAAAAATCCCATCTTAATCTCCTACGTCTTCAAATGAGCCGATACATTATGGCCATCAAATAGCTTCTTTTCATTTTCAATTGCTTCAATCGCCGTAGTCGCGCTATTGCATTCCCTTGCTCCGAATATAGTTGCCTTTGCTGAGACAATTGTTGTTGATGTAACTGCTGCTGGCTGTTGCATATACAATTGTGTCTGTTTGATTTTGAAGTTGCATATACATAGACATATTTTGCAAAATTTGCTTTAAATCATCCGTAGAAGTACTTGAAGTAGAAGTCGATGATGGAGTCGAAGTAGAGGACAAAGAAGGAATCGTAGAAGGGGCTGAAATTGATGTCGAAGTGTCTCCCATACTGAATTTTTTTTTAAATGCTACACTTTCACGTCGAGTTCACCAAAGATGTTAAAGGGTTTTCGAAAACAAAGTCGCATCCACAGAGGACCTTGACAAATTTCAAGATAGAAGATCAATCAAGCGAATAAGCAAGACGAGAAAATGATGCCAAGATTCTGTTTTATTTCTGCCAATAACAAATACAAGGTACAAGAATAAGAAACCCGAGTGGCCTCTGGGCATATACAATAGCTAATCCCGAGCTTTTCCAATTGCTTTTCTTGTACCGGAGTGTGCTGCACAAATCAATCAGAATGCTTCTGGAGATTGTCTCTTATCCAATTCTACAATTGGTGACGATTGCTTTAGCCTGACACAGGCCATTTTCAGCAGAGTGTGCCTGGCCCTGTTCTCTAAGCTGTTGAATTAGCTTCAACGATAAAGATCTCCCTATGCTTTCATAACCATTCACTGTGGAGCACAAAAAGACCAAGTAAGGTCCAAGGAGAGTCTTAACTATAGGCAGAGGAATAGCAGCAGCTTCTTGTATAGAGTGCCTTCATGTCAGAGATAATTAGATTTCATTATTTTACTTCCACAGACCAGTGCAAATCTCGAGCATCAATGGCAGTCTACACATCTTAGAAGACTCTTGAATCAGTAGCACTCCGATTGAATAGGCTTTCACATGCTTGTTATCTCACTGTCATGAAATACAAGTTCTTCTGTAGCTATATCAACTCTTCAACCTTCTTCTCCTTCTCTGTTTATTCCCTGCATATGTTTTTTGGGTCCTCAATCTCCTCCCAGATTGATCAGACGGCCTAACTTCAGTGATTACAGTAACTTAAGCACCTGTCATCAGTGCTGAATTCAAAGCTTCTCCTTCTAGTGTTAATGGTGTTCATGCGTTTGGTCTCAGTGAACAAACAATAGCTGATACATCTCCATCGCCACCTCCAATCTTAAATTTCCCATCTGATGTATTCTGGGGCCCTGTTGGTAGTTCAGCAAATTGAGTGCTGTGTCATAATAAGGGAGTTCTTCTTCCAACTCTGCCTACCCGTACCGTAGTCATCCTTACATGTAATATGGTGTTGGAGCTTTTCTTCCAGGCAGATTTTTTCTGGTGTGGATTTTTAGTATACAACCTGCAGTTGTCTCCAGCAAGCATTATGCTTTTTCCCTGGCAGTCGTCATCGCTACTTTTCTCCCTCTCCCAGAGCCCTGGAGATCGTCACTTGGTTCAATACTTTTCTGATGGTGGAGTCGATCACATTAATCATGATGGGAGCTACTTAGATCTGATGGTGGAGTCGATCACATTAATCATGATGGGAGCTATCGATACTCGATCTGATGCTACTGCCAGCTGCCCCGCCTCCACTATGTCCTCTCCTCGCCATACTTATCTGTAGAGAACCACATCGGCCCTTAGCAGCCCTGCTATCGTGCACTGCCTCAGTAGCTATAGCAACTACAACAAGTCAGGGAACTCTAATTTCTCACAATATCTAGACCTCCATAGTGTCGTACAAGGCGCCATAGCTCACTGCAAAACAAAAACAGTCGGACACCATCCTTCATAACTAAATAAATCTTGCTCCGAGGAGATAGAATTGGTAATTGGAAAATTATAACTAAACCCTGTAATTTGGGAAAAAGTATGTATAAATTTGCAAAGATATGGTCCTTGACGTAGAGAAAGTCTGCTCAAATGTCCTCACGTTCATTGCAAAAGCAGTATAATTGATCTTCTTCCCTCCCAAATTCGATCACACAAGCGGACTTTGCAATGAGAAGCCGCTGATTAGTCTGGACAGAAGCCAAGGATAGCACCGAGTCATGATGGCAGCCCACTGTGTCCGTAGCAGCTGCCGCAAAACATCGCTTGGCTACACTTTGGATCCCCTGAGAGTGATTGGAAATCTCCTGAACAACTTGCACACCTGCCACCACCCTGGCTTCAAATTTACATGTCTCCAGCACATTTGAGACTTTCACAGTAGGTCCCCATATACAGTAACTTCTATCAGGCCTTAATCGATCCCATAGTCGGGCAGGTCATTCTGGAAATAGCGATCCGTCCAAGTTCTTTCTTCTTTTTTCGAGCTTCACGTTGCTTTTCTTCCCAAAGTTTGAAAACCTGCATCCGTCCTCCGGTGTTTCACAGAATGTGCCTCATTGAATACATTATGTATCTGAAAATTCAACTTCAGCAGTCAAAACAGCTACTTCAAAGAAGACCGTGTGCAATATGTCTCGTTAAGTGCCTACATCCACACACAAGACCTTTCAATTCAAATAACTACACATCAACACCATTCATTGTGCCACTAAAGGCATCACTAGGTCCCACACTCGATTTACAACTGGACACTGAGTGTTCAAACAGTAAGCCAAGCCCTTCCACACTCAGCCCATTATCGCTGCAACAATTGCCAACAACTTGCATAAAACACAAGAGTGGATGTAAGCCTTTACATAACTTCACTCGATGAAAATTTCTAGGAATAAACCCCAACAAAAGTGCCTTGCAGTTTTATTACAGGTATATCCTCCTCTTTCCTTGTGCCGCTTAAGGCATAGGACCACACTGAATTTATGACCAAACATTGAGTATTTCAAGGAGCATGCCCTTTCATACCTAGTCCATTATCACTGCAACATTCACCATATAGAAAAGTATATCAAAGTGACCTTGTTGAGTTAAGCCTGTCTATGCCAAGTGCAATGTCAATAACCACATCAACTATTTACCCAAATTTCTTGGAGAGAATTTAGCACCATGCATGAGGTTGTTGCAAGAGCCTCAAAACATTCTACTGTAGACAACCAAATGAGGTTTTCAATCCATCTCCCTTACCAGAGCATTAGAACCTTTACCAAGTTTTACCAACCTCACTGTATTGTCCTCCATCACTAAGGAAAATTTTAAGACGATAGCTTGAAACACACTTACGAGAAAACTAGGGATCATACACACACAAATACGCAAGCCACATGCAAAACAAAATGCAAACACAATGACTAGGAATACACAAAACACGAATGTCACACACACAAACTTTTTGGTGGATTCCACACCTCGAATACGTAGCAGTACGACAACGTTTCTCACATTACATTACTATGCGCAGTTCAGCTTTTAGCCAAGTGACCCAATCACTCAACTCCTTTACCAACACTTACAGCGAAGACAGTCATTGATAAAAAGTCTATTTCATTCATGTAGGCATAGCCCTTCTTAGTACAATTATTTTTGGGAAGGTAGGACAAGCTGATTGGCACATTAGTTTGGGAAAAACATGATTGTATTACATTCGAATACAGGAACTGAGTAATAATATGGAGTGGGGTCATGGATTTTCAGGAATCGATAGGTCATAGGAAGCTTGGGGTATTCTTTCCTTTCATACATGCTCCTCGCATAACATCCCAGCACCTTGATTCTATTGGCAGGGATTATTTGAGTCAGTTCCTAATACACATACTTGTTTTGCTTGACCTTTCAACCGCCAACATGTAGGGTTGCATTTGCATGAGCTTCAAGAAAGATGAACAGCTTCACGATCTTTAAGTCCTCCATCCTCTTGATTCTCTTCAAGTTGGTCTGAAGGTATGCAAGTCAGTGGACAACTATGTAATAAATTCCTGATTCACCCATCCATCTTCGTTCCACGTACAGGGGTGAAGGATTGTAGATACAATATAGAATATTCATCATGCCTAGCCTTGGTCAGTAATCCGAAGCACGCATTACAGTCATAAGCATAACTTGGAACACCAAGAATTTTTTCCATGCTTTGCGACTCTGCAGGCCAACATCCATAAGTAAGTAAGAAAATGTTATTATCAGTAACATTGCTCTACTTCCCCTTATGAACTTTTCCTTGTAAATATTAGATTCCGTTGGTTCACTCTGATACCAACTATAACGTGTCCCCCTGTCTACTTGTAGGACATGTCTTAGCAGCCCATCAAGAAGAGAGTCTAGAAAGCGCCGCCCGGCACTCCCAAGGAATGTCATGGGGTTTGCGATCTAGATCTTCTCGAGTCTGCCATGAAGCAAAAGCATTCCGGCCATTCCCACTTAGGACCGACCTGAATCAGGGTTTTCCTAATGGTCAAGTTTTTAGAAGGTAACTAGCATCGAGCAGCAGACGAACTACTTGTGCAAAAACATCAAGGTCAAAGCGGATTTATACTATACTTGGTTCATGGAGAATGGGAAACGAGAGGGATGTGAAGCTTGACCTCTCTGTCTGTAAGGCATAGTCCCATTTCGTTCCCCTAAAACAGCATAAATCAGGACTCTAGCTCTCTAGGTTCTAGGTCATTGTTACCTCCCTGTTAATTTCCTTGAGAAAAGTTCCCGGCCAACCGGGACCACCCTTCGGTAGGACGGACCCAGGGTCACATCCACCACACTTTCCTCAAGTTACTTTAGTTATCTAATTACCTACTACATTTAGTTTGACAAGCAAAAACAACTTCTTTAATTAACCAATGAATCACTGGTTCCTTTACGTAACTTAGGCACTGACATAGAATTTGATCTTTATTTATCAGTCTTTGGAATACATCATATAATCCGCCTGAAGGCTATTCCAGCCAATCATCAGGGATTGCTATTCCAAGTTCCGCCCGTTGACTAGTATGCGGGCCTCGAGATCCCATCTTCAGTCACGTCCACCTCTTGTGCAGGATCCGGAGGTAAGGGATTTATAGCCAGAGTTCCCATTGGCACCTAGGCGTCCTCATGCTCCAAGTAGCACCCACGGAGAGACCTCTTGCGGCCGGTTTATTCCACGTACCCGGCGCGGTTAACAACCCCCTTGGATAGGGTTAGGCAGACAGTCGAAGGTAATTAGTACTGCCTCTCTCTCCCAGATTTCAACTTGAAGCATTAGTTATTTTTTCAGCATTTGTTCCTTAAGCAAAGAAGTACAAATAGTGTTCCTAAGTGTACAATCACAAGCATTCCAGTGGTCGTTTGTACGGCCAGCTGCTAAGGTATAATCCTTCTCTCCGAATACATCCATCATTCGATTTGGGATCAATCGCGACTTGGCAAGATCCCAAGTGTTTTGTAAGCTGAGTTGCTTGTTTACCCTCTTTCCTTGGGTTAGGGTTTATACCCTGTTGACCCAAATTATCAATACCTTAGGTTTCTATATATTATGGTCAATAAATCTTGGACAACCTTGTCACCCTAACTTGGTCAATTGCTTTCTTGGAAAATTCGTAACTCCCCTAACTTGGGGTAAATCAGCCCCAAGGAAGGGTGATGTAGCAGGATGACTACTCATCCTCTAGAAAATTATACTTGTACTTAAAACTCGCCAATCTTGTTCTAAGGAGTGGCATTACTATTTCGCAATTTAGACACAAAACCATGCAACGTTGCAACTTGTTGCACGAGATAGGTGTTAGCATCTAACTTGTGGGATTATTTCTCCCATGACATGGTATTCCTTGGTCACGAATACCTTTGGTCAAGATGTAGGGTTTGGGAGTCCTCTTGACCCAATCCAACCCCTAACCCTACTAGGCCGATAATGCTTTGGTCCCTAGGCTTCCTAAATTCATATGAAAGTCTAGTATTTGGTCAATTGATCCTTGGGGTGAGAACCCTAGATCATTCTTGCATGGGCGTTTAGTTAACCCTAACATTTCGTGAATCTGGGTAGGACCTTTGAGATCAAAAATATTAGGTCGGCAACCCAAGTGCGATACTAGGCAGAATTTTATCATAGCTTAACCCTATCTAGCACATTGAGGTGATCGTCATATGCTAACTAATCATACCCTTATGATTCTCATGTAAGCTACTTCGGATTTCTCAGTTCATCCAACCAACCCGCGAGTAAAGATGATCTTCACTTTAAAGATGCAAATACTTTCTTCTAAATTAGCAAGTACTTCCTCCTAAAATATGTAAGTAACTACAAGATGTATGCGATGCATCATTCCATGCAAATATGCGATTCCAAGACCATAGACCTTTTCCTTCTATGCATCTATAAGATCTACAATGATCTTTCTTCTGCCTTTCCCTAAACAGTATTAGTTGACATTCAGAACTACTTCTAGTAAATCCCACGTATATGCATCAAATTCAAAGCTTTAGTATTTTAATGAAAATGCATCATTTCCCACTTTTGAACTTTGATAAAAGAGCTTCTATGCATGGATGAATCATTCCTTCGTGACAAGATACTAATGAATACATGGTTGATTTAATCCTTCTTCTACCGTTTATCGCAACCTAAATTGTAACTGACATTGCATGTGAATTGCATAATATCAAGTTCATAAATCATTTCCTTTGGGAGATGCACAAATTCGTCTTTTAACTTATGCATCATATGTTTAGAATTTCAGTTACTCTTGACCATGGGAGTGCAAGCAATTGCAAGTACACGACATGCAGCTAACTTGTAGATTGAATGAGTAAATAAATTTCCTAATGCATTTAAACTTTCCTACAAGAATTAAAACATGCTTAATGCCTCTTTTCCATGCAAAAATTTTATCGAAACCTAGGCGTTAAGAATCGGGACGTTGTCCACTCGCGTACTCGGGGTGGAAGCTCCCACATGTGCTCCTCTCGCCTTTTGCTTAGTGAGATCTCCTCTTCCGTGTAGGACACATGCCTTGCAGTGACGGTTTTTAAAAACAGGGGAAGGCACGGGTAAACAAGGCTTATGGAAGCCTTAATGGAAGCTTCCAAATTAGAAGCTTCCAAGCTTCTGAAAACAACAGATGATGTGGAGAGAGAATGATGATTGGGGAGGTGATGACGATGACGATAATGATGATGATGATGATGGTGGTGGTGGTGGTGAAGGTGACGGCAGTGGCCAGGCGGCAGTAGTCAAACGACGGCAGGCAGCAACACTTCGGCGATGAGCAGCAACAACACGGCCTTTCCTCCCTCCAGCTTGGGGAGGGGGGGTCATATATACTTTGAAGGGGGGGGGGGGGGGGGGGGGGGGATAGCCCCACAAGTAGCGGGTGGCATGTTCCCCTCCCCATACTCCTCTCTACACCACACAACTCATACTCATACTCCCTCTCCCCGCCATGCAACGGCTGAAGGGGAGGGGGGTTAATATTTTTTTTTTTCGCAAATTCATTATCTTTTTGTCCCATGAAGGGGTGTTCCCGCGGAGGCCTACGGTTTTTAGCCATGGCTTGCATATGCACTACGCGGAAATGGTATTGTAAATGCGCGATGTTGAAGCACTTAGGCCAGTGTATCTTTATTGTAGGAGATTACTTTGGGTTGCTTTTTGCGCGGGATCTAGGATCATTAATATTTCGTGTGGAAATATTACAATACATCATAACACCATATTGGGAAATATGGGAATTTCCCATAAGTTTGGAACATGTGGTCAAATCTTTGGATTTGTCATAACTTGAATACTATAACTCTAAATTGACTGCTCTTTAGCTCAATAGATTCCATTTTTCAAGTGCTTTCCAATGATAGGTCACATCATATGGTTTTGAGAAACTTATGGGCATGTTATCCGAGTGCCACCTTTTTTGTATTCAAAAAATGGGAATCGGGAGATTCCCAAACTCACTAATATTGTGTTTCATGTTTTTGTCTTTTCAATTTCATTCTTTCCATGCCTTTAATTCATCTAGAGTCACAAGGATACTCAGCTCTAGATCGTTCTCTTTACCTGAGATGAACTCATAAAGGCCCTTTCCAATGATAAAATTCATCACACGGAACTTCCATGAAGGGTATTTGTTCTTATCTAGCTACTTAATGATGAGATTTTCACTCTTCTCTATCATTATCACAAAAATGATACAAAACAACAAGCAAGTCTTCTACAACCTTTCACAACAAGTATACAGCAACACACCAAACAACCTTTTTCATTGATTGCTTGATAGTACATGTAATCTACAACTTGTTTGTAGATAAAAATTATGTTTACTTTTCTTGTGAACACCTCAAAAATTACATATTTGAAATCTACAATATGTGTACCCACTTTTGGTCAATATAGTCGAAATCATAGTATACAGTGAAAGCACTATTCGTAGCCTTCCAGATCTTAAACGAGGCCTGAATGACCTCAGATGCCAAAAAAAGTAATGGATCTCATAGAAAATCTCATAACAATCTGAGATTTTCACTCTACCCTTCTTTTGGTGCCTTCACATGTATTATTAAAGAGAGAGATTGAAATAATGGGAGAGCTTCTTACTTGTTGCTTGCTTGCTCAAATCCTGCCTTCTTCTTCTTCACTTCAACCTTCAAAACTAGCCTCTCTCAGTGGCATCGCTCAGATACCATGTCAAAATCATATGGTGGGGAGACTTCCTTGAGGTAATGTACCAAATACACACTGTATACACAAGAGGAAGCTCACTCAAGAACAAAAGAAGAGATATGGAAACCAAAACCTTTTATTGTTGGTTTCTTTCTTCTTGATCAACACACTACACAGTGTACACAAAGTATAGATAAGATACAACATAACAAAAAGTGGCCTACTAAGTCAAACAGTGCATAACTGACTACACTAATTTAGTGGCACAATATCTATGCTAGTTGTAGGTAGGTGTAATAAAATTAATATAATAAGTCGTAAGTCAATGGCCATGTGAGGATCATAATGACAATTCATGTGCTAAGTGTAGAGCTGCAGATCCATCTAGATAGGCGGTGCATCATGAATGCCCGTACGTGTTGAGCTTCCGATCTCAACATTTACAACATGCAATCTTGGCCACACATCACTCCTTGTGACCCTGTGACTTCTACATAGGAGCCCATATGACAACCAAACTTTTTAAGGGCCTTATAGGCATGGTCTCTTCTTCCTTGTTGAACTCAATAGGAATACTTGAAGGATCCTCTAATAATGGTGGTAATAGACCTTAATATCCCACGTGAAACATCTGTCTTACCACTCAATAACATGATAGAACACAATATTAGTGAGTTTGGGAATCTCCCAATTCCCATTTTTTGAATACTAAAAAGGTGGCACCCGGATAACATGCCCATAAGTTTCTCAAAACCATATGATGTGACCTATCATTGGAAAGCGCTTGAAAAATGGAATCTATTGAGCTATAAATTTGGAGTTATAGTGTTCAAGTTATGACAAATCCAAAGATTTGACCACGTGTCCCAAACTTATGGGAAATTCCCATATTCCCCAATATGGTGTTATAACCTTTACTCCACCAGATCACTTGACCTTGGTGGTAATGCTACTCTAAATATGGATGGTCAAGATAAGAAATGATTCTTCCCATCCGATTGTCATTTTTACCTTATTTTTAAACTCTCCCCCTGCAAGTTTGCTAAAAGGGATGTAGAGCCATTCTTTTCTATACTAACAATTGACATTTCTTTCAATATCATTGTTTTTTAAGCTTTTTATTTTCTATCTTTGATTGTGTTTGCAACAACAAAACTCAAGCATGGCATTTTATAGGTTTGTAAGAGAGAGAGAGAGAGAGAGAGAGAGAGAGAGAGAGAGAGAGAGAGAGAGAGAGAGAGAGAGGCTACCACCACCACCGCCATCCACAAAGAGGGAGGAGACAAGTGTAAAGGAGAAGGAAATAATTCACGAAGGAGAAGAAAAAGGAGGAAAGTACGAAGGGATTCTTCTTCAAGATTTGAGGTAAGTGCATTATCTCTTCTCTCTTTGTTTTTCTCTTTTCTTTACTTCTCTCTTTCTTTTTGTTGATAAAGAGATGTTTAGAGAGAAGAAGTGAGAGTGATCAAATCAAGGGATATTGAGAGAGAGAGAGAGAGAGAGAGAGAGAGAGAGAGAGAGAGAGAGAGAGAGAGAAAGAGGCCGTTGCAACTGCCAATCCACCATGAAAAGAGAGCGTAGAAATGCACAAGAGAAGGAGGGAACCAGTGAAAGAGAAGAAAAGGAAGAAGAAAAGCGCAAAAAGATTTTTCTTCAAGCTTTGAGATAAGTGCATTGTCTCTTCTCTCTTTGTTTTTCTCTTTTCTTTACTTCTCTCTTTGTTTTTGTTAATGAAGAGATGGATAGAGAGAAGAAGGGAGAGAGATCAACACAAGGGAGATTGGGAGAGAGAGATAGCCTTTTACTCTAGTCCACAAGTTAGAGGTGTGGTAGAGCTTGTGGAGCTTTTCGGGGTCGAGGAGACACTCAAAACACACATAGAAAGAAATAGCAAAATGCTTGGCACATCTCAAATGCACAAGGATAATAAGGATAACAAGGATATGGAGCCTTTAGAGGCAGGGGAGATCACTTAAAGGAAGAGGTGGCTCTTGGTAGTCGAATGAGCAGTCTAACAAAGATAAAGACTATCATTATTGTGGATGAGAAATGGTACATATACTGAGGAATATCCAATCATATGACTCCTCATGGCGAATGGTTTGATAACTTAGTAGTAGGAACCCATGGATTTGTATGTCCCTAGTGACGATACACATTATGATATTTAGTATACAAGTATGGTTCCATTGCTCATGCTTTCTACCTCATGGCAGAAAGAAGAGCCTACATGATGTACTACATGTGCCCTCTATTACCAAGAATCTGCATGTACTTTCTATTACCAAGAAGAGTCATTGTATTAGTAGCTTGTAAGGGCTTGAAATTATGGCAGGTGGATATCAGAAATGCATTCTTGAATAGTGACTTGCTTAAAGAGGTTTATATGGAGCAACCTGAGGGTTATATCCACCTTGACTATCCAACATATGTGTGTAAGCTAAAAAAGGCCTTGTATGGGCTGAAACATGCACTAAGAGCATGGAATGCTCACATAAGAACTTATTTGTAGTAGGTTGGTTTTCGGGTAGATCATACACATCACGGCTTGTTTGCGAAGAAGACAGAGCATGGGAAATCATTCGACTTGACAGGTTATACAGATGTTGATTGGGCTAGTTGTGTCTATGATAGGAGCTCAACCAATGGTTATGCTTTCACTTTAGGCAATAGTATGATCAGCTTGAGTAGTAAGAAGCAACCCGCCATTGCTTTATTTAGTATACAAAGGTAGAAATACAAGGGTGCAGCTTTAGCAGCATGGGAAGCAGTTTGGCTTGTGAAATTGCTATATTATTTGGGTATCTAGTTGGATGGAAAAGTCACATTGCATTGTGACAATCTTAGTAATGCGATGCTGTCTAGCCACCCTATCTATCATGCTAGATCCAAACACATAGAGGTTCATTACTATTTCATTAGGAAAATGGTACTTGTAGGACAGATTGATCTACTTCATGTGAAGATAGAAGACTAGGTAGCAGATATCTTTACCAAATCACTTGGTAAAGAGAAATTCATTCATTTCAAGGAGCTACTTGGAGTATAACAGCTAGTTTGAGCTCAAGAAATGGAGTTTGGAGAAGGGGAAGGATGAGCTTGATTCTTCGGATCTTGAAACACCTCCATCCATTGAGATTAAGGGTGAGGCCAAGAAAGAAGAGATAGAAAATGAATTAGTCGTAGGTAAAACCAAGAAGGAAGAAGTAGAGCTCACAGACACTACTACTCCCTATATAAGTGTTTCTGGCTCCAAAGATATGGTATAACTTTTACAAATGTCCAAATGCTCCCCAAAAAGAGTTAAACAAGTTTGGAATAAGTTGGAGTGAGCAGACGATCAATAGGACTTATTCATACCTCAAGGTCGTGACTACAATAAAAGCTTGAAGTAAAGCTCTTCTTCTTGGGCCTAAGCAAGTGATCTAAAAGCTCCTTGAGTAATATTTTTTTGAATTGATTATATCTACCTTTTGCAATCACAAGCTATTATTCTTCTCAAACCTAAGAAAGTGATGTAAAAGATCCTTGTGTAATACCTTTTCGAATTAATTATATCTATCTTTTGCAATCAAAGGATTCCTTTTTTTTTTAATGATGCAAAATTTCTAGAAATTAGGTGTAGGTGACATTGGCAAATGAATTATACAAGAATATTTAGTGCATAGAGCTAGAAGGGTGGCAGCGCATGCAATATTTAGTGCATAGAGCTAGAAGGGTGGCAGGGCTTTACTCTCCAACCATTTCTATTAGCGTCGCTATTTGCATCGCTATTAGCACTGCTATCCTAATTAGCAATGCAAATAGCGATGCTAATAGCGACAAATTCATCACATCACTAATAGCGATGACGTGGGAAAATTTTTCAAAGAATAATTTTGTCACTTTCAACGTCGCTATTGGGTCTATAAGTTGTAGAGTTTGTTGGAACAGCTTTGAAAGGGAGGGTGAATTTCATTCAAAAGTGAGACCTTAAAGAGACTTTTTTAAAAATTTTAGGTTGAGGTGGGGGGGGGGGGGGGGGGGGGTTGGGTTTCGATACTGGCAAGCTATTTTTATAGACTTTTGATGCAAGAGATAGAACTCTCAGAATAAAGAAGAATGACTTTTGTGGCTTGGAAAATTTAATCTTTGTGTAGAATAGAGCAATTAGCTAAGAACTTCACTAAGACATTTCAAAAGCAAGGAAGCTTCTCTTACAAAGCTAGAACTCTTGCCCCAGGATTACTTGAGGTGCCTTTTTAACACATATTTTACAACTCTAAGTAGTGCTAGGATAAATTAAAAGTACTGTAAAGGGTTTGCTTTTGAGCTATGTAAAATATAATAAATCGGTTTGGGTCTTAACACCAGTTTTTCGTTATCATGGGGGATGTATTGAAGGGTGGAAATGCTATAACAGCTAAGGGCCTGGAGGTCCTTGAGTATGTTGGGAGGGAGGCTATAGATATTGATGACTGTATTCTACCATGTTGTAGAGCCTTGATGTGAGTGATTTGTTATAGTCCTTGAGTATGTTATAGGCTTGGAGATCCTTGAGTATGTTGGGAGGGAGGCTATAGATCTTGATGACAATATTCTACCATGTTGTAGAGCCTTGATGATGGTATTATACCAAGTTGGGAGAGAGGAGCCTTGATGTGAGTGATTTTTTATAGTCCTTGAGTATTTTCTAGAATAATGTAGCACTTCTCCTTATTGTAGAAAGCCATTTGATGTTGATGGCAGCATTTCACCGTGTTGTAGAGCCTTGATGAATGGTGAAATGAAGAAGATGGATATACAAATGGATTGTCAAAAGTATCTCCACAAGTTGATCTCTTTATCCACTCAAAAATGACAAATGAATTGGGATAGTCAAAGGCTACCAATAAATAGCTAAAAATAGCCTAATAAAATGACCAGGTGTGGCAAGTAGCTATTGAAAATAGTTGACTAGTACAAATAAACTAAGTAGAAAATCTATGATTTGTGATGTCGCACAACATTATCGGTTTCCCAGTGAATGTCTGACCTACCCAGTGAATAGTGCCTCCTTTTTTTACTTGAACTTTTGTGCATGGTCAATTATCAAGTTGAGATCAAATATATAAAGCACAAACAATGCGTTCCCTCTAGCTACGGCGTGGACATAAAATTGGGGATTGAAAGAGAAAAGCCAATATCCTAACTTCCATTGGAGAAACAAGTCTATCTTCTCATTCTAGACACATGGAGCCTATTTGAGGCTCTAATGGATCTTCTTCAATTTGTACACTTTGTCATTGGATGAGAAAAAGCTAGAAGGTTGCTCAACATAGATCTCCTCTTGCAAATCTCCATTAAGGAAAGTAGACTTCACATCAAACTAATAAACTAGCCAACTCTTATGGCTAAGGCAAGTATGGCTCTAATGGTAGCCATTCAAGCCATAGGTGCAAAGGTACCATTGAAAGCCACCCTCCCATTTCTGACATGGAACGTAGCAGGGAACACGTCTCCTGTTGTGTTTCTCGTCATGAGGAACGTGGATAGGGAGCGCCGTGTCGCACCAACTTACTCATGTCAATTTCCCCCACTCGATTTGCACTTGTTTGCACTCACTTTTGCATGTGTCAACTCTCCCCAGCTGTTGTGCTCTTACTCTTGCTCTCGCTTCGTGACTGTGTAGCATGCCAATAAAAGTACATATATACAAGCATTTTCGCAACGTAGGAAAAAAATCCTATGTGGAAAAATTATCTATTTAGAAACTTTTTCTTAACATAGGAAAAAAAAAACCTATATAGTGAAAAATTCTTACTTAATCTATTTGATGTGTATTATGTCCTATTTGAAATTAACTAAATAATATCTATATAAATTTTGAGTTGAAAATTTGCTATTATTTTCTATTTAGAAATTCATATAAGTAGGAATTTGCAAACTAAGAAAAATGCAATATTTTCAAGTTAGAGAAAAATTAGAATCACATAAGACATTTCCTATATAAGAAAATTACCATATGCATGGAGATTTCCCTATGTGGGGAAACATAGGAAAATTCTCCCCTACATAGGAAAGAAAAAAGAAAGGGAATTTCCTATCAATTTCTTTGTTAAAGTACACACAAGTAGGGAAAGTAAATAATAGGAAAAATGGAACATTCCTAGTTAGAGAAACTAGGGAATCGCATATGGAATTTCCATAGGGAGGATTCCCTACAAAGGAACAATAAGTAAATAATAGGGAGAATCACATATGGAATTTCCATAGGGAGAATTCCCTACATAGGAGATCGTATATGAAATTTCCATAGGGATAATTTTCTACATAGGAGGAATAGGGAGAATCATATATGGAATTTCCATAGGGAGAATTCCCTACATAGGAGATCGCATATGGAATTTCCATAGGGAGAATTCCCTACATAGGAGATCTCCTATGTAGAGTATTCTCCCTATGGAAATTCCATAAGTGATTCCCTAGTTTCTCTAACTAGGAAATGATCCATTTTGCATATTATTAACTTTCCCTACTTATGTGTATTTGTAACTAGGGAATTGATATGGAATTTCCTTTTTTTTCCTATGTAGGAAATGATTAAAAGTTCCTTGTGAGACAAGAGAACTATTTACTCTTTCAATGATCTATATTCTTGTTATGATCACTTTCAATTGGCTATACAAAGTACAGATCCTATTACTAAACACTATTGGGCCTCGTGTGGATGTGCACTTTGCCACAAGGAGAAATTTTTTTCTCATATAATAAATGTTATGAATAAGATTTCGGGGGATTATAAAGTACAACTTACTCTTTTCTAGATGACATATCAATAAAAGGGTGCGCAGAAGAGGCTGATGATGAAAACTTGGATGAAAAGGGACATAGAAGATTTGTTGCAAAGCAAACAGCTGACTTGCAAAGGATATTCACTAGATTTAAAGAGATAAATCTCACTCTTTTAGGATAGAAGTTGATCTTCCAGGTAAATGTGGTCTTGATTATGAGCACATGTGTGGTCCATTGTCATGGGATATTTGGCATAGAGTGTGAAACGGGAGATGTCCTATCATGTGGATGATTTCATGCTTTGGCTATAGACTAGTGAGTTACAGCCTCCTTGGCTAATATACTTCTCAAACTTGTGCATTGTCATGGTAATGTGAGACAATCCATGATAGTTAGTGAACTCTTAGAAGGTAATGATCATGTGGCTTGGTATGAGCTTGGTATAGTGGCTTTGTAGTTACTTAACTAACTTGTTCTAGAGACTATTAGTGTAGAGTAAATTGTGAAGATAGTGAAAGCCATTGAGTGCAAATGTAGGGGCACCAATAGGATTGATTGGGTGGTTCTTGTCTAACATGGCCACAAAGGTGAAAGAGATGGCATGCTAACTAGGAGAGGAGGCAAGAAAAAGGAATGGGGAAGAGCAAAAGAAAATAAGTGGCCTTGTTGCTCATGCATTGGAAGAATAGATGAGCTATTTTGGAAAATGTTTTGAAAAAGAGAAGAACAAGGAAAAAGAGGATAGCAAGGGCTTCTTACTGAACATAATCTTCTATTAATATTTTCTCTTGATCTATCAATTGATTATTGATCTCTATCATTGGAAAAACCTTCATTCAATAAATAGCAAAGGAGTGTCTTGTGTGGATTGAGAGCTAGATGCAGGCTATTTTCGACTATGTATAGTAGTGAGAAATAGGACAAAAAGTTGTCTTTAAATTCCTTACCTCTTATAGGGTCTCAAATATGATCCTTCACTTGATTCTTTTAGGGAAACCTTCCTTGATCATCAAAGAGAAGTTTTAATGATGGGTTTATGCTCTCTATGTGGATTATTTTGGGCTTTGAATAATATTCAAGAGTAAGATTGCATGCTATACTTGGAGCTTTGATGCTCCAATAGGGTCTCATTGGTATTCTATGGATTGGATTATGCTCTCTAATAGTGATAGACATAGTTTAGAGAATAAATCTTGGATTTTTCTTCAATTTGGAGTAGCATAAGTACCATGTTTTACTATTTTAATAAAACTATAATGAATAGATTGAAGTTCTTCTAAAGGCTTGTATAGGATATTGATGGGAATTTATATATTTGTATTCATACGTGTTGTCTATGGCGGATGCTACCTATCATCTACCATCAACAGAATGATGTAACACATGAGATTTTGAGGTGTTACCTATAGTTTTTAGATTATTTTTAATAGATATTATTCATGTATTAGTATTTATAATGAGCCATAGTCTCATCTTTTGTTGGGCTATCATCCCTAGTGTATGTATGTATCTTTGTCTTAGAAATATCTATTAGATATCTTAGATGTATTGTAGACTACTTACTCTACTTAGCCATATGAAATGAAATTACTAGGTTTCACCTCTATCTGTCTCTGTTAAATCTTCTAAAATCTCAACTTTATTTTTTTACTCTTGTTTTATCTTTCAATCCCCCAACACTCGTCTATCTCTTACCCCTATGGTAGGCCTTCACATGTTCCAACACTAGTGAACCCATCATGAAGGTCATTGGAATAAGTGTAGCCATGGGAGAACCATTAGGTTTTGGTTCATGTGATGTATTGCAGTATATTGTAAAAAAAGTAGCAATATCAACAATTGTAAAAAAGTCAAGATTTTGAGAAGCTTGATACTATAGTTATGAGTGTTTTGTGGACACTAGAACATGAGATAAATGAGTTTAATGGGTAGAATGTATTGGGATACATACATGTGTATGCAAGAAAGATGCTATTTGGGATAGTAACACCTCCTCCTTGTGGGAACTCAATTTGGCTATTGATCACTTTGGTCTTAAGGCTAAGTTTATGGGATTCCTAAGGATCCATGGAGCCGGTATTTTGCCCACCTTGCTATATTGTAGGCTCAAAGAGGAGCTTTTCCTCAAAGAAAAAGGATTGGTCACATGGACAACTTTTATGCATTGGATAGAGAGACCTTACAAAGGTCTTCTAGCTATAGCCTTGTTGTGTGAATTCAAAAGCCGATATGCACAGTTGGATGTATATGACAAGCAATCATTGGAAAGTCAGAAGGTTGAGTTGTCCATGAAAGCTACAGATCATATATTGCAAGAAAAATTGGATTGATCATTTGGCAGATGAGGCCTTAGAGATGGGATTGAAAGCTAATTAGATATATGTGAAAGATGTTGTAAATATGATTATGAAGTGAGAAAGGATGAAATTGAGGTTGGGAATAGGGTCTATGGTTGGTATTTTTATGAAGGAACCAAAAATAGCAATGAAATTAGATGAAAAAGTGGAAAAGTAGGAATGGGTAATAGCCCCCAAAGGCCTATCAAAAGAAGAGTTTAAGCAAAGATGTATATGGTGTGATAGTGTGCAAAATGAAAAGCATAATTGCATGGCTTGACATGAAGCAAAGGCCAAAAAATTAGCATTTAGAAATATGAAAAGGTTCATCTAAGTGAAACAAGATTACCTCTTCAACCAAACTTTGCTAGAGAGGGTATGTAGAAGTGGTTGGAAGAATTAGATACTACCACATATATATTGCAAATTGAACACTCTTATGGTTTGCTTAATGCATGCAAGGTTGATGCAAAATCTAGATTATGGTTGTATGCTTTTGAATGTGCAAAGAAGTGGAAGATAGCAAAGGTTGAATTGGCATATGTTTGTTGGTATACGAAGTATGACTCGATGGGAGGCACCAATAGATTGATTTACAACCTATGCATATTTGGCTAAGGTACGTAGCATGGATGCTTTTATAGAGGAAAAATGAAGAAGAATATATAATGTGAATGCAGGTTCTTAAAAGCACATGATATGGAGAAAAATGGAGTAGCAAAAGGCTACTATAAGAACCCTTCTAGAACATGTAATGGAAGATGCGTTGCATGAGAAGAAGTAAAGAATGAAAAAAGAGAGGCAAGAAACCTAGCTATAAGTTTCAATGTGATATAAAGATTGTTATTGACATCAAGAAAGTGCATGAAGAATACATTCTTAAAAGATGGGTTGAGTTTAGATCTAGCAAAATTCTTAGCCTTGCTAAGCATGAATTCCATGATGAAAGAATTGGTATTATCAAGGAAAAGACAATTTGTGGGAAAGTCTACTTAAGCACTATTGTAGGTTGAAGAATAAATGGATTCACAAGGGATTGTATTGGAAACTATTGATATATTTATTATTGTTATGAAATAGACTAAAGCTAAAAATGATCCAATTAAGAGGTAAGCGTAGTGCTATGGTAGAAAATGCAATGGTGAACAATACTACACAAAGCGGATTCATGTAGCAATAGTCTCATGATGATAAAGAAGCTTGCCTCTTTCCTAGAAGCCACCATTCTCACATGCACTATGCAAGAGCTACAAAAAAAATTGTTGTGAAGGTTGTAGAGAAAGAGATACCATGTATTGCTTTATTAGACGAGGGATCTGAAATTGATGCTATAACATGAAGTCTATATGAGAATGGTGGTTAGCCAACAGATGTAGATTCTAGCTGGTGTATGTGAGCTACAAATACCTTGTTTGGGGATCTTTGTGCTACATATATGAATGCTCTTGTGACTATTGGAGATGTCCATGATAATCAATACTTTTGTGTGCAAGATTCTAAGAGCTATCCAATAATTCTTGGACCATCATTCATTATATCAACAAGGATGGAAACTTAAGTGATTGATGACTATTGGCCATATACTCATGTGAGAAGTAGAGATGGCAGAAGAATAGTTCCATTCTTAACTCTGTGTGTTTATCATTCCTGTAATATGGGCTCATAGATATTATCACGTTATGTCTAATACTAGAGAATTCAAGGGTTTTTAGATGGCACTACTATAAACAAAGGATATTGTAGTGTTTTTTAAAGGATGTTTTTGCCTCCAAGAAAAGAGGAAACTATTTTTATTCCTTGTTTTTAAGAATGGATAACAAAGACGATACAGAAATTCAAGAGTGATAAAGCCATATTTAGGGCTCGAAAGGGGTATGTATATCTAGTTGAGAAAGAGTTTAGGAGATATGTTGTTTTGATTTTATAGATAAATGCATGTCAGGGTTGTTTTCAGTACTAAAATTTAGTCATTAATACTCAAACCAAGGTTGAGATCATGTTATCCATGTATGTACTTTGAATATGTTTGTTTTTATAAGTGAATTTATTGGTTAGGAATGCAAACAACTACAAAAGTGGATTGAAGCACTTATGGAAACAAAATGTAAAATAGTTGACAAAAAGGTTTATCATATGGCTTTGCCTTTACCCCTTGTGAGTGATGGGCTAAATGAGATAGTTTTTAAATAGCCAAGTCTACATGACCCAGAGGGTGTGGAGCATAAGTTCATAACAAAGTCATTGGATGAGTGGAAGGTTGGATATGATGAGTTTATTTTGCTAGCAAAAAATGAAAATTTTATGTAAATGTTAGCAAAGAATGGGAAGACTTTTTCTCTTTAGGCTGGTGACATTGGCTGTGTGGATCTGATTGTCATAGCTTGTATTTGTATTTTCCCATGTTCCATGGAATCTTAAACCAATTCTTGTACCTCGAGTATATTTTTTTACTAAGTTGATGGAGCTCTTGAATGAGAAGATTAGGATGAGGATATTGGATCCCTCTTTAGCTTCATATTCTAATTGTTGGGTTACAATTCCAAAGAAGAATGGGACATTTTTGTTCATTTAGGATATAATGAAATTGGTCAACAAGGCCACAATAAGGAACATTGGTGCATGATCTATTGTAGATGAGTTTCCAGTGGCCTTTGCTATGGGAAGGCTATTTCTTCTATAGAAGATTTATATTCGAACTTTGATTAGCTTCAATTGGCATTGGAAAGACAAGATAATAGTGCTATTATGAAGACACCACTAGGTTTGGTGTGCATGCGTATCCTTCCATGGGGCAGACAAAAACTTAGTTGCCCACACGATGAATGCAATGCATAAGGTCTTGAGAGATTATATCCCACATCTCACTTTACCTTTTCTTGATGATGTTTCGATTAAGGGCTATGAGTTGCATGAGAAGAATGAGGAGTTGGATGGCTATGATTGTAGGAATTTTACTGCTAACCACATAGCTGTTTGTCAAAAGATTTTGGCTTAATTAGAGGAAGTGCATCTCACTCTATCAGGTGAAAAGTAAGTATTTGGTATTATGGAGGTATTGATTATGGTGGAAAGACCTCACCAATTAATATTGATGGAATTAATAGGTTACAAGAGATTTACTCTAATGTATCAAAGTTAGAAATTTTTTGGGAGAATGTGCCTCTATCTAATATGGATTCCTCACTTCACACATGTGGCTGAAAGGCTTGATCAACTATTGAGGAAGGCACAAAAGTTTCATTGGGAGAGAAACCATACAAGGGCTTTTGGATCATTCACAAAGTTGTTGAATTTAGTACCAATATTAAAGAAGGCAGATGTAAAATTCCACATGGAAAAAAATAAATCGAACTTTTGAAAATTTTTTATTCCCCCCCCTTATCCCTCTAGCCGACTGACGAGCTGGAGGGGTAGGGGAATAGAAGGAGCTACTAAGCTCCTTGGTGGAGCCTTGGAGGGAGGAAGGGACATGCGTGTCGACACGCAAGAAGCAAAGATCCCCCTCCCTCCACTATTTCAACGAGGGGAGGGAGCTGCTGTACAGGGAGGCTGGGGGCCATGAGAGAAGAGCCTATCATAAGAGGGTGAGAGTGAGGCTCTGTGTGTGCATCGTGAGGAAGAGAGAAACTCAAGTCGCTGTCACGCTGGTGTTGCCGTGAAGCAGCTCCGCCACCGCCTGAAGACATATGCCGTCGTGAAGGAGGAGTCTGGTCGCCGCCCTCTGCCACTCTTGAAGAAGGAGTCCTGAGCTGCCGCATCAGTCCATCTCGTCCGTTTGCACACTGCCAAGGGCCCTCGCCATCGGCACGCTACACAAGGGGAGCCACTCCCTCCACGTGGCTCTAGAAGAATCCCCAGAAGCTTTGGAAGCTTCTTGGGGAAGCTTCCAAAGGCCTTGATAAGCCCCCCTTCATGTGGGCCTATTCAAATTCCTTTCCCCCTCCTGAATTGCCATAAAAGGCACCCTCCTGTGGCCTTAAGACTACCCCCTCCCCCCCCCCCCCCCCCCGGTTTTTAAACCCCCCTAAGCCCTTGTTTCCCCCCCCTCCCGGTATAATCCCCCCCCTAAGCCTTGTTTTTCCCTCCGGATTTTAATCCCTCCAAAGCCCTTATTACTCCCCCCCGGGTTTTAATTCCCCCCCTAAGCCCTTGCTCTTTTCCCCTCCTCATAGCTCTTTAGATTTTTCAGGTCACAACCATAGGCCTACTTTTTCCTTAGGCTACCTTGCAGACTTCCATTCTCTTGCGTTAATCCCTTCACTCACTTTCAAATCTTTTTGTGCAAGTGCTCTCGTAGCTGAGCTTTGTGTTCTTAGTCTTATCAAACAAGCCGGTGTCCACACATTCCCATGTCCAAAAAAATCCAAGGCATCATCATGGCCTCGTATGGTATCCCGTAAGGAAGAAATAGCCGTGAGATAAAAGAAAGGGAGGGAAGTAGAGGGAGTGAAGGAGGAAGAGTGGGAAAAAGGTAAAAGATAAGGAAGGAGAAGACGGTGGAATTCCAAGAAGAAAAAGGAAAAGGCTATCTCACATTCGAACTACGATGCCGCCAAAGAAAGTCCAAGGTGTAGCTCCGGGAGGGTCATCTCCCGGTATCCATGTGGATATCTCACCTCAAAGCCAGGTTTTTCTTCTTGGTGTTAATTCGGTTTTAAGTCAATCATGCAAAGGAAAATTGTTAAGAAAAGATATATTTGTTCGAGTTATTTTTAACGAAGGATTTAGCTTATGCATGACAATGTATACAAATTAGCTTTCTTCAAATTGCATCAAGCATTATAAAATTATAGGGAAGATTAACCATTTACTATAGTAATATAGTCCTAAAGTGTAGAAATTATATCTTTCACCATTAGTCTTATTCATTTCGCAACGAATCATGGTAAAATGGCTAAATTCATGGAAGGTTTCTTCGATGCTCAAATTACTAGGGAGTTATCTTTGCTAGTTGCACATCTTAGCAAGGCAACTGTTGTTATTTGGCATAAGTTCATCTTTAAAGAAAACGGAAGTTAAATGTTAGGAATTTACAAGTATAAAAATTAGATGTACGAACCCATTTGGAAAGAAAATGTAATGGGGAATTGATGGATGACACTCTATTAACAATTTTCCCCTACTATTTGAGGACTTGGAACTAATAAAGTGTGTATACACTAAATTCTCAGCTAAGCTTTTTGTCCCAAGGAGTATTGTCGCTCTTTGTATCATTTTGGCGTTATGCTATATGCCAAATTAAACTGTATTGATTAGGAAAGTTAATTGTCACAAGGATAGTAAACCGTGACAAGACGAGTAAGATTACCTTCCAAAAGATAACCGAACCAATCTAAACATAGAAGCATTCATACCCTAAACACTTGACTACTTTCCTTACCGTAGGGACAATAAATTCATAAAGATAAGAAACTAAGGGTTTGTCCCTAAGGTTCTTAAATGAAGAAACCCTAGGCCTGACATACGTCAGCTTAAGGAATCTAAACGGATTATTCCATCGCAGGACTTGCGCAACATGTATGAAATCATTTTGTGATTGATTCACAAGGAGAAAAGGGAAAAACCCTCATCAAGGACGGCAGATCCTTACGCAAGTTATCTTGCAAAAAGACGTATTTTTGGATATGCTTCTAAATAAGGAAAGTTATAAACCGAAAACTAGCATATCTAAAAGCACTTTAGGGTTAACCAAGTTGGGTATGCCCTAACACCGGAATGTAAAAGGATCTTGCCAATTTACAAGACACCTTGGGAACGAGTGCTGATACACTCAAAAAGGAAAGAACACTTCCTTAGCGGTTTGCCATACAACTGGGTTGATTAATGGAAATGTTTGTGCTTGCTATAGATTTTAGGACTCTGTTTGAATTATGAATTACAAATTAAACAAGTACCTATACTTCAGGTTAAAGGCCTGAAGGGAGAGGCAGCTTCAATTACCCCCGACTGCCTGCCTGACCCTAACCAAGGGGGTTGTTGACCGCAGCGGGAACGTGGACTGAACCCGCCGTGAGAGGTCTCTCCGTTGAGTTCTACTTGGAGCAGGAGGACGCTTGGGTGCCAGGGGGGGCTCTGGCCGTAAACCCCTCGCCTTCGGGGTCCTGCACAAGAGGCTAACGTGACTCGGGATTGGATCTCGAGGCCCGCATACTAGTTGACGGGCGGAAGCTTGGAATAGTGATCCCTCGAGATTACTGGTTAGCCTTCAGGCAGATTATGGACAAGCCTACGGGCGGAACTTCTTGTAATTCAAAGATAAAATGATGAGATGTTAAAAGAACTTGCTTGATATTGTTTTTATATGTCACGTGATAAGATTACGTGAAGGAACCCGTGCTTAACAAGATTAATTAAAGAACCTGATTGTTATATGTCAAATTAATGTGTCAGATAATTACATAACTAAAACAAACCGAGGAAAGTGTGGAGGATGGGCCATGGGTCGGTCCTACGATTGGGTGGTCCCGGTTAGCCGGGAACTTTTCTTGAAAATCTCGAAGAACAGCGGAATGATCATCATCATCAAAAAGAATAACGAGAACGATGACCTAGAGTTACGTCTTACCCGATTTACGTTGTTTTAGGGGAACAGAATGGGACTATGCCTTATGGTAGAGAGGTTGAGCTTTGCATCCCTCTCGTTTCCCATTCTCCTTGAACCAAGTGCAACGTGAATCCGCTTCGGACCTGGCATTTCTACGTAAAGTAGTTCGCTCGGGTCTAACGCTAGTTGTTGTTAGCTAGTGACCCATTAGGAAAACCCTAATTCCGGTCGATCCTAAGTGGGAACGGCCAGGATACTTCCGCTACGTGGCAGACGCGGGAAGAGCTAGATCGCAAAACCTGTAACATTCCATGGGAGTGCCGGGCAGAGCTTTCTAGACATCCTTTTTGATGGTCTGCTAAGACGTGTCCTAGATGATACTAGGGGACACGTTACAGTTGGTATCAGAGCTGACCAACAACGGAATTTTTTTTGCTGTCCAATCATTTTCTCATCTTCAATGCTGTCTTACAGAACTATGAAGCGTGGAACAAGTTTTTGGTGTTTCGGGTCATGTTTATGACTGCAATGCATTCTCCGCTTTATAGACAAAGAATTGGGATGATGAACATCCTGGAGCAGATTTATAATCCATCACCTTTATACATTGAACGAAGATGGACGGGGTCTTCAGGAATCTACTACATAGCTACCCACTGGTTCGCTTATCTACAGAACAACCTAAAGAGGATCAAGTGGTTGGAAGACTTGAAAGTCGTAAAGCTGTTCATTTTTGTGGAAGCTCACGTAAATTCGACTTTACATATTCAAGGTCGGAGGGTTGAAATGAACTCATATATATATGAGGAAGTAATCCGTGTAATCTCAGCCGAGAAGATTAAAGTGTTGGGCCGCCATGAGAAGTATGGATTCCAACGAAAAGGGTATCCTGAACTTCCAATGAATTATCAATTCCTAAAGATCCATGACCCAAAACCCTACTACTACACAGTTCCTGTAGACAAATGCAATACAACATTGTTCTCCCCAAACTAAATGTAATGATTGAATTATCATCACACGAGACGTTGTATAAGGCTACGCCCATATAAATATAAATAAGGACTTCTTTTATCAATATCTGGCTGTGCATCAAAGTTGTTAAAAAGTTAAGTAGCTTCATGATTTACAAGATAGCTGAACTAAAGCTAAGCTAACGTCAATTATCATATAATAACGTTAAGAAAACGTTTATCCAGGCACAACCCTAGGTACAGGTTCCAAATTCGCCCCCTACATCAAGTACTACTGTGACCCAGGAGAAGAAGTTCCTTCTCAAGCAGATAAAGCCACCCGAGTTTGACGGGAGAGGCAGATTCGTCCAGTCTGATGCTGAAATTTGGATTGAATCTATGGAGGATTACTTTGAAGCAGCTGGTACTGCACCTACCAATCAGGCCATGCTCGCCAAGTTAAAACTCACCGGCGAAGCTAGACTATGGTGGAAACAATGGTGTAGGGATCAAGGGACTTCAGAGGGGCCCGTTACCTGGGAGAAGTTAAAGAAAGCCGTGCAGGGGAGATATTTGCCACCTGCATATCGTACACAGAAAATGAATGAGTTCTACGAGCTAAAACAATTAGGACTCACTCTGGACGCATACTATTCTAAATTCGTCTCACTTTTAAAGTATGCGCCACAGATGGACATGATGCAGCAGGTGTCCAAATTTTGTGCAGGCTTAAATCCACCCGTAAATACCCGTCTCGAATCTATGCATCCATCAGATCTGCAGGATGCACTCATTCGAGCGGCGCCTATAATTCAGGAGGTGCAAGCTAGACCAAGGGGTAACAAAACTTGGTCCTTTAGTGACCCGAATAGAGGAGCATTCAGACCTCAAGTGAAGAGAGTTCAAGGTCACAATCAGGGACAAAGGAAGAAAGCAAGGACAAATAATGTCAACAACTTTGTTCCTACTCAAAGTAATGGCCGAAACCTCCGATGTTTTCACTGCAACGAACCCGGTCACTTCAAGAGGCAATGTCCCAAGCTCAGCGGGGGACATTGTCAAACGCCTTTCCAAGGTGCAGGCCACGGTCAAGGAGCTGCCACCCGTGGAAGAGGAAGAACTGCCTGCATTACCAATAGGCAAAGATGCGAAGCAGAAGAAGAGGAAGATCCGACTATGGAAGTAGAATTCGAAAGAGTGATAATCCATGCCACTTTACACAAGAAAGGGCTGAATCGCCAGTTCTCAGTGATTCAAACACCGTCGGACTATCAAGGTAAAGGTTTCAAAACAATGATTGATTGTGGCAGTACACATTCCTTTATCTCACTAGCATGTGCAAAAAGATTAGGAATAGCCATAGTAGAAGCACCTACCCTGCTTGTGGAATTGGCAAACGGTCGTGAGGTAACTTGTACCAGGCAAACTGCTAAGGAAGAATTCTTTCTGGGAGGAAAGAAAACCTTAGTCAAATTCAGAGTCATGAATTTAGGTATCCATGAGTGTCTACTCGGGATGGATTGGCTTAAGCCTAATGACGCCCACATCCACTGTGGAAAGGGTCAAGTTTCCTTTCGAAACTCTGAAAGGGAGTTTGTCACAACTCAAGGTGAGGCAGGAGTGCCAAGAATCCAATTAGCCAAAGTATCGCGAATCATAAAAGGAGTCAGAAAAGGATTTCCCGTTTACCTGATCAAACTCAACAAGTTAGATCAAAAGAAAGAGTCTCATGAAGGACCTTCTTGGCTAAAGGAATACGCTGACGTATTCCTTGAGGAATTGATTGAACTTCCGCCTCCAAGAGAAGTAGATCATGAAATTAGGCTAGTGCCTGGAGTTGCACCAATTGCGAAGAGGCCTTATAGAATGTCCATACCTGAAGCAATTGAGTTGAAGGAACAACTCAAGCAACTGTTGGATCAGGGTTACATCTGGCCTAGCAACTCACCTTGGGGAGCTCCAGTACTATTCCAGAAAAAGAAAGATGGGACACTTTGACTATGTATTGATTACGGAGGGTTGAATCAACCAACAGTCAAGAACAAGTATCCTATTCCTAGAATAGATGAGCTTCTTGACCGTCTTCAAGGTGCAAAGATCTTCTCCAAGATTGATCTCAGGTCAGGTTACTATCAAATAAGGATCAAGGAAGAAAATATTCCAAAAACGGCCTTCAATACAAGATATGGACACTTTGAGTTCTTGGTTATGTCATTCGGGCTTACAAATGCACCTGCCACCTTCAATAGATTAATGCAGGATATTTTTAGACCATATCTTGATGATTTCGTGCTTGTCTTCTTTGATGACACTTTAGTCTATTCTAAACAAGAAGAAGATCATGAACCTCAACTTCGGATTGTCCTTGAGACAATGAGGTCTCATAAGCTGTATGCGAAAATGAAGAAGTGTGCATTCTTCAAGCGTCAGATTGAATATCTGGGATTCATAGTATCATCAGAGGGAATATCAGAAGACCCAGCCAAAGTCAGAGATGTGCTTGAATGGCCAATACCAGTATCCATCAAAGAAATACGTAGCTTTCTTGGCTTGACAGGATGGTATAGGGTCTTTATCAAAAACTATGCTTTGATTGCAGCACCTCTTATAGACTTACTAAAGAAGCAGACTTCTATTATATGGTCAACTCCCGAACAAAATAGCTTTGACAAATTGAAGCAAAGTTTGGTATCAGCACCTATTCTAAAACTTTCTGACCTCAATAAAGAGTTTGAGGTAGTAACTGATGCCAGCATTCTTGCCTTGGGATGTGTACTTATGCAGAAAAGTCATCCAGTAGCATACTCTTCAAGGAAGTTGAAGAGTCATGAAAAGAATTATGCCACGCATGATCTGGAATTATTAGCTGTCATCCATGCTCTAAAGCTTTGGAGACACTACCTGTTGGGTAACAAGTTTACTCTAGTAACCGATCATAACAGTCTCAAATGGATTTTTACCCAGAATGAGCTCAACATGAGGCAACGTTGGTGGATCGAAGTATTGGAGGAATATGATTTTGAAATCAAGTACCGACCAGGGAAAGAGAATGTAGTTGCCGATGCACTCAGTCGCAAAGCATTCCTAAATTCCCTAATCTTGCAGAATCCATCAACGGTCAGATCTCTGGCTACAAAGGTATCTATGCCAAACAACCCTATACTTGAACTAGCTAGAGAGGAAGCATGCCATGATTTGGCCTACCAAACAATGATAAAGGAAATATCTACCAAGGAGTAGAATTAGAAGTTGCAAGCTAAGTATCAGGAATTTTCCATTGATAATGGGCTTGTCTACTACAGAACAAGGCTGTGTATACCAACAAGCCAGTCACTTACGCAGAAGATATTATGGGAATCTCATGATTCTCCTTTCGCAGGACATCCTGGCTTTGCAAAAACTCTTAATGCAGTTAGGAAGAGCTACCATTGGGAGAGGCTTAAAGGTGACATTCTCAAGTATGTCACTGAATGTTTGTCTTGCCAACATATCAAGGCCGAACATGTCATGATGCCAGGGAAACTGCAATCGCTTGACATTCCCCAAATGAAATGGGAATTCATCAGTATGGATTTTGTTGTGGGCTTATCCCAAGTCCAAGGAGGATACAATTCCATTATGGTTGTGGTTGACATGCTTACCAAGGTTGCACACCTGATTCCAGTAAAGACAAACTATAAAGCCTCCGACATTGCAAGATTGTTTATCAAGGAGATATTCAAGCTACATGGGTTACCTAAAAGAATCATTAGTGATCGAGATTCTCTCTTCACATCACACTTCTGGAGAGCTATCTTTGAAGCTACTGGGACTCAACTATGTTTTAGCACCGCCTACCATCCCCAAACGGATGGACAAACAAAGCGAGTGAATCAAATCATTGAAGATATGCTTAGGGCATACTCCTGTCGAGAGCCGAAGAGGTGGATTCAATACTTGCCATTAGTTGAATTTGCCTACAATGCTTCTTACCAGCAGATCATTCAAATGACCCCTTTCCAGGCATTGTATGGTCATGATTGTCCAAGTCCCCTAAACTTTTTTGATCCAACCCTAAGAGTTGAAGCTTCAAGACAAATGTTGGAGGACATGGATGATCAAATAAGGTCAATAAGACAAGACATACAAGTAGCCAAGGATAGACAAAAGGCATATGCAGATTTGAAACGTCAAGAAAGGGTCTTCAAAGAAGGAGACATGGTCTTCATTCGAGTACGCCCTAAAAAGAGTTCTCTATCCCTAGGAGAATGGAAGAAGCTAAGTCCAAGGTATTGTGGGCCGTATAAAATCCTCAAATGCCTAGGACCCAATGCTTATAGATTGCAACTCCCTGAGAACCTAAAGGTTCACAATGTATTCCATATCAGCCTATTGAAAAAATATGTACCCAATTCTAATCATGTACTTAATGACCAACAAATTGTAATGCCTAGTCAAGGAGTCCTTGAACTAAGGCCAGAAAGGATCTTAGATGTTAGGGAAAAACAATTAAGATCTAGAACCTTGAAAGAATGCCTTGTCCAGTAGAAAGATTATTCCGAAGAGGATGCCACTTGGGTAGATGAAGGCACTCTCAACCATCAATATCCCCAGTTTATCTCGAGATGAGGACATCTCGATTCCTACAAGGGGGAGAGAATGTAAAATTCCACATGGAAAAAAATAAATCGAACTTTTGAAATTTTTTTATTCCCCCCCTTATCCCTCCAGCCGATTAACGAGCTTGAGGGGGAGGGGAATAGAATGAGCTACTAAGCTCCTTGGTGGAGCCTTGGAGGGAGGAAGGGACATGCGTGTCGACACGCAAGAAGCAAAGATCCCCCTCCCTCCACTATTTCAACGAGGGGAGGGGGCCGCTGTACAGGGAGGCTGGGGGCCGTGAGAGAAGAGCCTATCATAAGAGGGTGAGAGTGAGGCTCTGTGTGTGCATCGTGAGGAAGAGAGAGACTCAAGTCGCCGTCACACTGGTGTTGCGGTGAAGCAGCTGCGCCACCGCCTGAAGACATATGCCGTCATGAAGGAGGAGTCTGTGGTCGCCGCCCTGTGCCATTGCTGAAGAAGGAGTCCTGAGTTGCCGCGTCAGTCCATCTCGTCCGTTTGCACGCCGCCAAGGGCCCTCGCCGTTGGCACGCTACACAAGGGGAGCCACTCCCTCCACGTGGCTCCAGAAGAATCCCCAAAAGCTTTGGAAGCTTCTTGGGGAAGCTTCCAAAGGCCTTGATAAGCCCCCCTTCATGTGGGCCTATTCAAAGTCCTTTGCCCCTCCTGAATTGCCATAAAAGGCACCCTCATGTGGCCTTAAGACTACCCCCCCCCCTCGGGTTTTTAAACCCCCATAAGGCCTTGTTTCCCCCCCTCCCGGTATAATCCCCCCCCTAAGCCTTGTTTTTCCCTCCGGATTTTAATCCCTCCAAAGCCCTTATTACTCCCCCCCGGGTTTTAATTCCCCCCCTAAGCCCTTGCTCTTTTCCCCTCCTCATAGCTCTTTAGATTTTTCAGGTCATAACCATAGGCCTACTTTGTCCTTAGGCTACCTTGCAGACTTCCATTCTCTTGCATTAATCCCTTCACTCACTTTCAAATCTTTTTGTGTAAGTGCTCTCGTAGGTGAGCTTTGTGTTCTTAGTCTTATCAAACAAGCCGGTGTCCACACATTCCCATGTCCAAAAAAATCCAAGGCATCATCATGGCCTCGTATGGTATCCCGTAAGGAAGAAATAGCCGTGAGATAAAAGAAAGGGAGGGAAGTAGAGGGAGTGAAGGAGGAAGAGTGGGAAAAAGGTAAAAGATAAGGAAGGAGAAGACGGTGGAATTCCAAGAAGAAAAAAGAAAAGGCTATCTCACATTCGAACTACGATGCCGCCAAAGAAAGTCCAAGGTGTAGCTGCGGGAGGGTCATCTCTCGGTATCCATGTGGATATCTCACCTCAAAGCCAGGTTTTTCTTCTTGGTGTTAATTCGGTTTTAAGTCAATCATGCAAAGGAAAATTGTTAAGAAAAGATATATTTGTTTGAGTTATTTTTAACGAAGGATTTAGCTTATGCATGACAATGTATACAAATTAGCTTTCTTCAAATTGCATCAAGCATTATAAAATTATAGGGAAGATTAACCATTTACTATAGTAATATAGTCCTAAAGTGTAGAAATTATATCTTTCACATTAGTCTTATTTCTTTTGCAACGAATCATGGTAAAATGGCTAAATTCATGGAAGGTTTCTTCGATGCTCAAATTACTAGGGAGTTATCTTTGCTAGTTGCACATCTTAGCAAGGCAACTGTTGTTATTTGGCATAAGTTCATCTTTAAAGAAAACGGAAGTTAAGTGTTAGGAATTTACAAGTATAAAAATTAAATGTACGAACCCATTTGGAAAGAAAATGTAATGGGGAATTGATGGATGACACTCTATTAACAATTTTCCCCTACTATTTGAGGACTTGGAACTAATAAAGTGTGTATACACTAAATTCTCAGCTAAGCTTTTTGTCCCAAGGAGTATTGTCGCTCTTTGTATCATTTTGGCATTATGCTATATGCCAAATTAAACTGTATTGATTAGGAAAGTTAATTGTCACAAGGATAGTAAAACCGTGACAAGACGAGTAAGATTACCTTCCAAAAGATAACCGAACCAATCTAAACATAGAAGCATTCATACCCTAAACACTTGACTACTTTCCTTACCGTAGGGACAATAAATTCATAAAGATAAGAAACTAAGGGTTTGTCCCTAAGGTTCTTAAATGAAGAAACCCTAGGCCTGACATACGTCAGCTTAAGGAATCTAAACGGATTATTCCATCGCAGGACTTGCGCAACATGTATGAAATCATTTTGTGATTGATTCACAAGGAGAAAAGGGAAAAACCCTCATCAAGGACGGCAGATCCTTACGCAAGTTATCTTGCAAAAAGACGTATTTTTGGATATCCTTCTAAATAAGGAAAGTTATGAACCGGAAACTAGCATATCTAAAAGCACTTTAGGGTTAACCAAGTTGGGTATGCCCTAACACCGGAATGTAAAAGGATCTTGCCAATTTACAAGACACCTTGGGAACGAGTGCTGATACACTCAAAAAGGAAAGAACACTTCCTTAGCGGTTTGCCATACAACTGGGTTGATTAATGGAAATGTTTATGCTTGCTAGAGATTTTAGGACTCTGTTTGAATTATGAATTACAAATTAAACAAGTACCTATACTTCAGGTTAAAGGCCTGAAGGGAGAGGCAGCTTCAGTTACCCCCGACTGCCTGCCTGACCCTAACCAAGGGGGTCGTTGACCGCACCGGGAACGTGGACCGAACCCGCTGCGAGAGGTCTCTCTGTTGAGTTATACTTGGAGCAGGAGGACGCTTGGGTGCCAGGGGGGGCTCTGGCCGTAAACCCCTTGCTTTCCGGGTCCTGCACAAGAGGCTAACGTGACTCGGGATTGGATCTCAAGGCCCACATACTAGTTGACGGGTGGAAGCTTGGAATAGTGATCCCTGGAGATTACTGGTTAGCCTTCGGGTAGATTATGGACAAGCCTACGGGCGGAACTTCTTGTAATTCAAAGATAAAATGATGAGATGTTAAAAGAACTTGCTTGATATTGTTTTTATATGTCACGTTATAAGATTACGTCAAGGAACCCGTGCTTAACAAGATTAATTAAAGAAGCTGATTGTTATATGTCAAATTAATGTGTTAGATAATTACATAACTAAAACAAACCGAGGAAAGTGCAGAGGATGGGGGATGGGTCCGTCCTACAGTTGGGTGGTCCCGGTTAGCCGAGAACTTTTCTGAAAAATTTCGAAAAACAGCGGAATGATCATCATCATCAAAAAGAATAACGAGAATGATGACCTAGAGTTACGTCTTACCCGATTTATGTGGTTTTAGGGGAACGGAATGGGACTATGTCTTATGGCAGAGAGGTTGAGCTTTGCATCCCTCTCATTTCCCATTCTCCTTGAACCAAGTGCAGCGTGAATCCGCTTCGGACCTGGCATTTCTGCGTAAAGTAGTTCGTTCCGGTCTGATGCTAGTTGCTGTTAGCTAGTGACCCATTAGGAAAACCCTAATTCCGATTGATCCTAAGTGGGGACGGCCAAGATACTTCCACTACGTGCAGACGTGGGAAGAGCTAGATTGCAAAACCCATAACATTCCATGGGAGTGCCGGGCGGAGCTTTCTAGACATCCTTTCCGATGGACTGCTAAGACGTGTCCTGGATGATACTAGGGGACACGTTACAGCAGATTATGTGAGTGGAAGGGCTATTATCCTCATAGTTGATACTAGCCCAATTGGCATTGGTTAGCTACTGGCCAAGATCATACTGAAAGTAATATGTATGCTATTAGATTGGGAGCAATGTGTTGGAATGAGAGGCAATGGTGGTATCCACAAATGAAGAGAGAACTTTGGGGTATTGTTACATAGAGCTTATATTAAATCATTGAGCCCTAATTTATAGCATATTGCAAGCAAGCGAAATCAGGTGGCTAACATGTTATCGAGGGCACGATGATTGAAGATGAAGAAGAAATGATTACAAATGAAGAAGATAATGGATTGGCTATCAAAAATGCTTGTAGTACATCACAAAATGAGTTTTTAGCCATAGAGATGTAGGTTTATGTGTCTTAAATGCTTGTATAATTTTTGTAAATATTAAAACAACAAGGAAATCTACATATACAACAAATACACTATTTGAAAATACCACTATTGTAGGGAATTCAATAGCAATAAAGGAGCATTCAATAATGGAAAAAGCATGAATAGAAATTAATATATGTATATATGTTATGTTTCAACTATGGATATGTTTTTAGAAGATGGATATGCAAGTGAATGGCTAAGAATAGGTCAATATCTTAGCACTCTATCTAAGAGAGAAGACTAGATAGAAGAGAAAGTTCACAAGGACAAAGAAGAAGGCCGATGGCTTTTCCCTGAAGACGGATAGATATAAATGGAAGCATGCTTAAAACAAGCAAGAAGTTCCATTGAGAGTTCTTGGAGATAGAGCCATAGAAGTATAAGTTATGCATGAGCTCTACGTGAGCTTGTTGGCTAATCAAAGAGGTATGTAGGGCATTGTTGACAAGATCAAAGAGAGATACTAGTAATAGGGGATGTATAAAGATATTTCTCAGTTTCTAGGATCATGTGCTACCTATTATACATATTTAGTATTGTGAGATGGATTGCAACAAGCTACCCATGGCATCTTTAATTCCAATGGGTAGTAGACTTAGTACGCCATAAGTCTTTAATACATGAGGTATCTTGTGCTAACACAAGAGGATTTCACAAATGAAGTAAAAATAAGAACAAACAAGCTACCCATCGTATCTTTACTTTAAATGTGTAGTAGGCTTAGTTACTATGCCCATAGGTCTTTAGCACATGAGGTATCTTGTGCTAGACAAGAGGATTTGACAAATCGAGTAAAAAGAAGAGATTTATGGATGAAGGCTCCATAAGTAGAGTGTACATTTCTCTTGAAAGAGATATTATTTTGATATGGTTGTGTGTGGAAAATCAAAGCTCATACAGGAGAGTTGGTTGCTAATGTAGCTTGAGATTTCTTCTCTCGATTGGGGATAAAGCTTTCTATATTTTTATCTTACAATATAGATGGAAATGGTAAAAGCAAGAGAGGTCATCTACCTATTATTCAATCATTGCAAAAGTCATGTGGAGGAAAGATAAAAGAGTGTCCATGGTTGTTATCCTATGCATTATAGGCTAATAAAATGACACATAGTGTGATAAGTGGTTGCATGCCTACTAAGTTAATCCATGGTCAAAAACTCATTATGCCCATAGAGAAGGTGGTAGCTACATAGAGTGTACTACCTTAGGAAGAAGGATTAAGCTAAGAAGAATTATAGCCATTGAGCATTAGAAAATTAGAAAGAAGTCTAGATGACATGGAAGCAACACTCGCGAAGTTGAGAATAGCAAGGTTTAAGAATAAGAAAAATCCTCTTTTTATCTCTCTCTCCCCTTTCCCTTTACTTTTCTTTCTTAACCCTCTCTCTCATTCTCTCATTGTTCGCCTATTTCTCTCTCCCTCTCTCTCGCTCTCTATTTTTTCTCTCTATCTCTCTTTCTCCCTCTCTCTCTTTTCTTTTCACTTTCCTTCATCTCCTTACCTCACCCTTCTTTTTTACCACCTCCTCCTCTCTTCCTTCCCTCTCCCTCTCTCTATTTCTCTCTCCCTCTCTTTCTCTCTCTATTTCCCTTTCTTTGTTTCCTCTCTCTTTGTTTCTCTCCCCTCTCTCCCTCGTTTTTGCTCACTCATCCTCCTCTCTCCCTTACTTCAAATCTCATTTCTCTCTTCCTCTTTCTCTTTGTCTCCTTTCTCCCATTTCTCTCCCTCTTTCTCTCTTCCTCTCCCTCCCCCTCTCCCTTTCTCTCTTTGCATGCATCTCTTTGCAAAGAAAAATAAAATAAAAAAGAAAAGAAGAAAACACGAAATTAAATCAAGAAGAGGCAATGTACCTACTTCAAAGGCTTGAAGATGAAACCTTTTGTACCTTGTTTTCGCACCTTCCCTCCCTTCTCCCTTCCACACTTCTCTTTCTTCTTCGTGTATAGCGGCGGCGGCGGTAGTGATGAGCTCCCCCCCCTCTCTCCCTCTCCCTCTCAAAGCTATAATCTATCTCGCTCTCTCTTTCATTCTTTCTCACAAATTTTTTCTCCGTAAATGTCATGCTAAGGTTTTCAAATATTTTTTCTCAAACCGACGTCCTTATTTGTATCGCTATATGTGTCGCTATTAGCATCACTATTTGTGCCGCTATTTGCATTGCTGGTAAATTTAGCAATGCTTTTAGCGATGCTACTTTTTTGTGTCCCAAATGATTGCCCCATTCGCTTGTAGTGAAAGGCCTGCCATGCTCCTATTGCCGAGTTCTCCAGTGATGAGTCAATCACCTGCAACCCTTGCAACAAAACTAAACTAACCATCAACTCAACTTCAAATTGGTTAGAAGTGAAAGGAACTTACATAGCATAGAGTGAAAAGTATACATGTCCAAAAGAAGAATCTTGACCAGCTCCTTTGAGATTTTTCAATGCATTTTTTTGCAGCTCATCCTAGAGAGATTCTAATTTTGTGATTTCTACCGATTCATCAATAGTCTTGTCTTCTATGATGCCATCTTCTATATCAATCTTAATTGATTATGTCATGTTGTGTTGTAATTTAGCTACTCCTTTTGCTGCATCTTTAGTAGCTGCAAGCGCTTGATGTTCAAGGCAATGCCTTAAAACATTGCAACTCAATAACAATCGTATACAATTCAAGGGACCATTTATCAGGAAGCTTCAATAGCAGTTTTTCATTTATCAGAAAAACAAAAGTCCCAATAACTGCCTGAGTTAGAATTGGTGCTCTTAATGGACCTACAATTGCTGCTCCTATTACATCACCATTTGGCCTTACCACTAACATACTAAGTCCACAAGTCGTTCCACAAGTTTCTCCTTTATCAATCCAAAGGAAAGATGTAAAAAGACCTATACTAACCTAGCTGCCATCAACAGTCAAGCAAATCCACTCCATAGAGTTGATTTAGAGAGTTGAAAGAGCTAAACTTGATATATGGATTGTCCCTCTCAGATGTAGAACCAACCATTCTAGGTCTAGCTTGCTTATCTTTCTCATGATCTATGGTTGCCTTCTATTAAAATATGGAGCTATGTTGTTATAGTTGTTGTTTGCACCAATAGTTCCTTTTCAAACTTCCTACTAGCATGCGGTAACTATGCCACTCACTCACAACAATGATATCCTAGCATAGATTAAATAGTTGCACTAACCCTTCAAGACTGATAGTGCAACCATGTCGTGCATTCTTTCCATGATGAGTTTTTCCATCTCACTACCATTCTTCATTCTTGTGTAGCATGCCACCTATTTCATTCAATAAATTCATATCTTCAACTATAGACTACCCTACTACCCTTCTTTCAAAAGACCATTGGTTGATCTGATTTTTATTTTATTCTGTAGCTCCCACATGTAACAAATCATGCTACCTTGAATCGTACCTTGCCTGCAAAAGCCCTATCCCGAGAGAACCTTTGTCCTAAAGCCTACTTTGCTGCCCTGAAGCCTACCTTTCCTGCAAAAGCCCTATCCCAGGAGAACCTTTGTCCCATGCCCACCATGACTATGGTGGATGTTGACCCTACTCCAATGATCAAAGATCATGAATAAGAATCTGACCACCTCTTTGTGCCTGCCAATCCCTTTGCACCATCAAAGGGAGCCAACAATGAAACAAAAGTCTATACAGATGAAGATACAATTGATCCTGCAGCCAATCTTGTTGCCCTGATGCATGGCAGAGAAGAAGAAGATGCAACAGTGGATCCTACTGATGAGGATGAAGTAGTTCTTCCTACTGCCATTACCCATGGTACAAATCTGTGCCTTACGACTACTATTCTATTATCGGATGATGTCTATGTTAATTTTGTCTATTTGTCTTTGTCAAAGCCTGGATAAACTTCTCAGCAATGTGTTGAGTGTGACAGTCGAGAATAGGGGCATATCCATTACCAATCTAACCAAGATGACTCATAATTATCATTTCTTCTCAATGGCCTTCACGACACCCATGATGGCAAGATTTTAGTCTGTCCCATTAAGCATCAAGTATCTTTCTTATTTACATTCATCAACTATTGATTGAGTTTCCATAATACCACTATAGAAGGTAAAATTTTTATAATCTCTATTACAAATATCCATAAACCTCAAATTATTTTAGGCTCCTTATCTCTTGCTCAATTAACTCACACAAAATCCTAAATTCAAGTCCTTAACCCTATTCCCAATCTATTTCATGCCATAGAAATCATCACTAAGCTTTAAATACAATAGCTATCTAAAACCATCTCCTATGTTGCACCTCAAGAATAGATTGATTGAAGTATCATGCATCATGATTCTTAGTCCTTTACCAGTGTTTAGAGCTAGCTAATAGAAAATTCCTTCTAGTACTTTTAAGAGAGGAAATTTAGCGCAAAAACCACAACTATGTCTCCTATGTGAAAGGCAAAGCTTATTTTCATTCACTTGTTGGCCAACCTATGGTTTCTATATACATGAGGTTAATAGTGCTAAGAAGAATTTGCTTCTGGTCTATGAGAGAAAGGTTCACTCACAAAGCTAAGGTTACTCTCCCAAGCGAGTCCTTTTGTGCAAACTATTATGATTTTGCTACTTATAATTTATTGTTTTATATCATAGGAAGTATGCCCACTAATGAGATAGAATTCATGAAACAGTTTATTTATATTTATCAAGCACATTGCTCTCTTCTATATTTAAAGTTTGTAGGTAAGGGGTCCTATGAGGTGCTCTTGGGCACTCAATAGGGAGGGGATTGGACATTATCCTACTTCATGGGTTACAAGTGAAACCTTGCATACTACTTATCTTGGTTAGCTAGGTTCTACTTGAGGAATTCTTGCTTACTATCTTAAACTAGCTTGACATAACAAAATATGAGGGATATACGAATGAAATATTTGATGCAAGTACACTAGAAATTCTTGTAAACTGTCAGTCTTTGCTATATTTTAAGTGTCAATAAAACTATCACAATGAGTGCCTAATTGCCTAATTGGAGTGTAGAAAAGCATTCAAAATATGCAAATTTAGTATAAGTGTCAAAATATACCAATTGTTATAGCAACATATATTCAAACAACTCCAAAAAGTTATACTAACATATATATCAACAAAGAAAAACTAAAATTAGTAAGGATTCGGTGTCTATCCATGTCTACTATCCTACCAAAGGTGTTGGACTCGTGTTCAACATGTATAAAATCCCAACTAGGAAAGCAAACAAAAATAGTATTGTAACGAATTGAAACAAGGCACTTGGACATTGTATAAAACAACAAGGATAGTACTAAGCATTGAATAAAAGTAGTATGAGAATATAAGTGACACTTATGAGAACTATAAAACATCACTTATGAAAATATATAAGTATGGGAATTATGAAAACATCACTTATATAAATATGGGACTTATATAAAATTCCTTATAAGAAAACATCACTTTAGAAAGTATTAAAGTAGTATGAAAGCATTGAATATTAAAAGTAGTATGGAAAAGTATTACTATGATCAATATGGGATTTTCCACAAATCTTCTTATCTACATAAAAGCATAGCCACATCCAAAATGTGTACATATGAGCTTGAGTTTGATTAACTAGTCGTCAAGCTTATCTCAATGTTACAAGAAGAAGATTCATTCAAACCCTAGGCTTTGATTGATAATTCACAAAAAACATTCATATTGTAAGGACACACTATCTTCCTCAAGAGAAGAGATAACTAACCAAGGAAGATGGTGGACTAGTTCTCTCTAAACCAAACTAATAATGATTAAAGCCATTTCTAAGAAATTTGTATTTGACCCATTGTAGAGCCTTCTTCTTAGAGGGTATTTTCCTATGACAAACATGAAAAACAATAGCCATAGCTTGAAATACTCAAGATTAGCTAGGTGTCTTCTTTGAGGATTGATTCATTACTTGAATTTTCTATTTGATTGAATGCTTTGGGCTTCAAAGAGGATATATTTGTTATTAATAAAAATCTTAAATTGGCTTATCACTTCTCACAAGGATATCAAGTTTCAAAACAAATTGTACGATTACAAGAAATTAACTAGGTATGTTTATAGGTAATTATTTTTTAATACTCCTTATGTGCCTTGAGAAACCAACCCATTTTCCTTTCGGCTTTTCCAACCTCAATTAATATGATTGATCATAGGTAATGTTAGCAATGTGTCGTGAAACTCTAATGTGATTTGGGATCATCAAAGTAAGTGCAATAAACTTATATATGTAAGAAAATTAAAAAAGCATAACCTTAACCAAGGGATGGAATGCCAAATCATTCTCTATAAGTTGTATATGTTTCTTAAGAGGCTAGTTATGTTGAAGTTTTTCATATAGGTAGACAAGTATGTTGACACTTATTTTAGGAAATTACCCTTATGGAAGAAGGGATAATATTTATCTCTTTTTGCAATGTAGATGCACTAGAAATGTGTAGAAGAAGATGCAGAAATGACACATAAAATAGGTTCCTAATTTTCATAAATATTGAACTAGGTCAGAAAGTAGAAGGAAGTAGAGATAGGAGATGGAAGAGAAGATAGAGAATACCCAAGTGGTAAACACTACAAAGAAAAAGCACAATGAATTGAATCAATATGTATTGGAAGAACCTGGAATCTTTGCACTACTCAAAAGCAATCTCTAGGAATTAGATCTCTTGGAGCTTCTTCGTAGATCAAAACATGCACCAAAATTACAGCTCCTTTTATGCTGCTTCGAACCCAAATCCGATGGCTCCGTTGGCTCTAAAAGGGGGTTAAAATCGAGGGACATCTAGTCACAGATCTCCCAGATCACTTCTTAGTCTTTCAGCTCAATCTGTAGTTTTCATCCTGTTTACAATGATCATGATGCATGCGATTTCGTCAATCTGCCCCTCTTGTGAAAATCCCATAATTGGCTGAAAAAAGCAACTAGCTTTTTATATGTCATCCTAATCTAGAAGCTTTTTTAACTTTTACAGATTTTTACAATAAATAATATAAAAAATAGGATAAAATTATCCAAAAATCTAGTATTTTCGGATAATCCATGCAACTCACACTAGTACTAATGGCTCAAATCACATTGACTCTCTAGATCAATAAAGAAGTCGGATGATGAAACATTTCATAATTTTTCACATTGTGTCCTCATAACATCACGACATCCATTCCCTCTGAACCTGCACATCCTTTGGTATGTGCCAAAATCCTACTTGTCACCGGATTTTGAGTTCTCATCCTGTGTAACCATATCCTTTGCTTCTTTATCTTCCATATCTTCCTGGCTAACCCCTGTATCATAACCACTATTTTCTTCCAATTCTGGCAATTCATAGGCAATAGATTTCCTCCTTTTGAATAATTTGATTATTTTTCCTACTACCGGAAGTTTGATGGCTATCCCATCCCGCTCATTTAATGCATAAGTAGAATTATAAAACACCTGTCTTACCACATGGGGTCCAAGCCATCTTTTGGAAACTTTACATATGGAACTATGCTAGTTGTCTAAACTCCTATCATAAACCAATACCCAATCCCCATCTTGTATGGTTCTTGGTCTCAGTTTATGTCTTTTGTCAAACCGTTTCTTGTTCTATATCCTTGCTGCCCTTAACTTTGCAATTGTTGTCTCTATGTCTTCTTTCCAACTGTTTAATGCGTAAGGCCAACAATTCTTCTCGATTCAATTCCTCCTCCCAAGGTAACACACTCCATGTGACTGTCATCTCTTCTATCGGCATGATACGTTTTTGACCATACATCAATTTTGCAGGCATATATCCTATAATAGTAGTATGAGTTGTTCTGTCGGCGCACAAAGCATAAGGGAGCAATTGTGGCCACTCTTTTACCTTCTCTCCACATGCTTTTGCCAAGGCCTTCACATTACATGGATGATCTCTTTTGACTTTTTCCATTTCTTTTCACGGTTATAGGCTGAAGTTAAAGAAAGCTTTATCCCCAACCATGCAAAAAATCATGAGCTTCATATGCATCCAACTCATCCTTATCTGTTGTAATTTTTCCCACACAGCCATACCGAGAAAAGATCTCTTGTAAAAGAAAAATGCACATAGCATTTGTTGTCTTAGTACATAAAGCTTTCCCTTCACTTGATTAGTCAAGTCTTCACGAGCAAGAACAAGATACCTCATTTGCCAAAGACCTGTAAGCATTGTGGCCAAATCCACAACCACTTAAAATGAAGAGACAATGGATATGTGGGTTGCAATCCATCCCGATGTCTCAAAGATGAATACATTTGACATGTCGTATATGTTTCCACAAAGTGAGCAACATCCTTATACATACAGTGCCACCAATATCTTTCTTTAATCTTTGTAAAAGTACCCCAAACACCTCTATGACCAGCCCACAAGCTCTCATGAAAATCTTACATTACTTTTACTTGTGAAGCTCTGTCAATGGCATACCCTGTTTCTTTTTAGCATGTTTCCATAAATATCCATCTTTTAAGAAAACCCCATATGCTTTCCTCTTGATTTTCTTAAACTCCTCATTTGACCATTCATCTCTCTTTGTTAATATACTAAGGTATCGACCAATTCTCAGCCACTCTCCTATATATTTGTCTTCCAGAAACACTTCTACACAAGATACAAAACATCTAAAGTGTCTTGTCTTTGTTTTTAATGCTGTAGCAACACCTTGAATTGCTAAATTCACTCTTACAACATCATTTTCAGCCATGAGAAAGTCATCTTGTTCCTCCTCATCCATCATCCCATCTTCATTCTTATAACGTGCTCGAGATAACATGTTTTCCATTGGATTATCTCTTCCTGAAATATGCTGAAATTCAAGGCTCAAAGATTTGATGTATGCAATCCACCGGAGCATAGCAATGTATGGAGTAGCATAACTAGTAATCATACCCAATACTGGCAAACAATCAGTCTCAATGACTACATGAGCACCAATAAAATACTCCATATCACATTTAAGGGCTATCATAATTCCCCACAATTCTCTTTTAACATGTGGATATCGTCTCTGTCGTTCAGTCAATACTTTAGCACCAAAGTGAATAGCATATCTTTGCCCTTCCTCATCATCTTTCCCAATTTCCCATCCAATCCCAACTGGGCTTGTATCAATAGTAATAATGATAGGCTTTCCATGTGAATAGTTAGCCTTTCTCAATGTAGGAGCAGATTTTAAGAGTTGCTTCAATTTCTTCATTGATTTCTGATACTTCCTTTCCTAATGAAAATTTTGACATTTCCTTAGAAGCTGATAAAGACTATCGGCTACATGTGCAAAGTAAGGAATCCATATCAAATAGAACAAACATGCACCCAAGAATCTACGCACCTCTGATACATTCGTACATACATCTTGCATTATATCAATACCATCTATTTTTGCTAGTGATGGCCTTTGCCCATAAGGCCCACACATATGCCCAATAATCAAAACCTCTTCAACTCCAAAGACATAATGTTTTCCAGAAAGAGTTAAATGCACCTCTTCTAGACGTGTCAAAATCCTCTCACAATCCACAATATGGTCTGCAACAAACTATCTACATCCATATGCATCCATCTCTTCATTCTTTTCATCCACTGCACACCCTTTGATTGGAACATCATCCAAGAAGGGCATAGTCAATTGTGGTATAAAATCCATGAGTACCCTATTCATAGCATTTTTCATGTGTGCCATTGAGTTTTTTTCTCCCTGTGGGAGAATACACATCAATACTAACCCCAAGGGAGTCCTCATGGTTGTGATATCCCTACTTTCAATTGCAAGCTAAAACTGATCATAACCCGAGTAAAGATCACCCAAAGAATAGATCACTCTGCTTGCAAAAGCCTCTGCAAATTCATCAACCATAGGACTTGCACCCACATTTCTTATGGTTACTTTATTGACCGATTGCATGTATTGAATATATCTCAAAGCCCCATTCTTTTTGGGCATAGTAGACCAATGATTTGAGTACGGGGCTGAAGAAGGCTCCAAGATCTTCATGCGAATCTTTTCATCTAGCAAATCCATCAGCTTTGGCAAGTAAGCTTTAGGCACTGGAATAGGCCTCAAGTTCCATGGTACATGTGGCACAGTAAATATGACCATAGGAGAGACAACATTTGGATCCACACAACCTATTTCACTTGGCTGAAATGCAAATTCCTTTCCATGTTTAGCCAACATCCACATAAAACAGTCTCTCTCAGCAAGCAAAAGAAACCCTTCTGCACCAACTTTCAATTCTTATAATGTTTCAGATGTAAACTGATGACCTATATCTTTAGGATCCCATAATCTTGGCTGCCTTGACACTTTTTCATACATACCCCCACTCTCTGGTGGAGATGGCAAAGCAATTGGTTTCACCTTTTTGTCAACTGCCTTATACTTTGTTTCCACAAGTGCTTCAACCCATTGTTATCATTCCTACTGAGAAAACATTGCTATGACATCATAAATATCCAAAGAACATACTAACAACACTCTGTTTTCAGCCTCATTTTTTGTATATATGGTTGCTGAAATTTCAGACATAGTGTCAGTAATATTCAGCCCATAAAAGATGCATAAAATGCCTTCATTTTCAGCTAACAATCCCAATTCTCTCAGCTCCTTAGTAGCCCGTTTCATATATATGCGTTCAACCCTATACATAGCTTCCATAGGTTTAAACCAACATGAATTGTTTGCTGTAAATTGAGAATTACCAATAGTAAATACATGCTTCATTTCATCAAGAGGTGAGTACACCCCCTGAACAGCACTAGTGTAGCCACACATTACATCAGTGCTTAATGAAAATCCAGGTCTTTGAATTCCCTTGCATTTGGAGCCAAAGGAGACTCTCGAAGCGTATCCCAATTTCTAGGATGGTTAACACAAACAGTAAGAAATTGGATTGCTTTGCTCCCATCCTTGCTTCTAACTCTTGCATAAACATAACCATCATCAAGCACCTTTGTTTCCATACACACTCTTATAATATAGGGCTGTCCCAAAATCACTGCATATGAGAAATTATCTTGCACAAAGAAGTGTTGCTCTTCTTGTACATCACCAATTGTCACTTTTACATTAGGACATGCAGCCTAAAGCTCTCCCAAAGAATTATTTGCAGCCCTCATATGCCATCCATGATTAGTATCTATAGGCCATGCACCATTTTCATACAATCCATGCTCAATGACATTTATCTCAGACCCATGGTCAAGAAAAGCAACACAAGGAGTTTCACGCTCCCCTATTTTCACTACTGTTTCAGTGGTAGCTCTAGCCCAACGATTTCTTGTGTAATGACTTCGAGGAATAAATCCTAGAGTCTCTTCTCCATATTGTTACATTTTCCTTACTCCACCATGCATATTGCTACAAGACAATGCATTTTCAGCCACTTTATTCTCTTTTCCACATACTGTCCACTAATTAGTAGCATCTGGCATTGACAATCCTATACTTACTTCATGCTCATATTCAGCCCGAATATCCAACAAACCAATTTAACACAATATTAGTGAGTTTGGGAATCTCCCCATTCCCATTTTTTGAATACTAAAAAGGTGGCACCTGGATAACATGACTATAAGTTTCTCAAAACCATATGATGTGACCTATCATTTGAAACTACTTGAAAAATGGAATCTATTGAGCTATAGAGCAATCAATTTGGAGTTATAGTGTTCAAGTTATGACAAATCCAAAGATTTGACCATACATCCCAAACTTATGGGAAATTTCCATATTCCCCAATATGGTGTTGTTTCCTCTTCAAATTGTAGTAATGCACTAGTGGTATCACCAAGAAACTGACGGTTCCTTTTAATTATGTCAATAATTTCATAATGAAATTCTCGCTTGGCAATGCCAAGCACCTCTCCCAAGGTAAATTCCACCTGACTACTTAAGATCCATTCTTCAAGAACCTTCTTAAGATCTATGGCTATCTCAATGTCAAATTGCAACTTATATCGTGGCTTCTTGACCTTCTTTTTGCCCTCTTGTTTGTTATCATGTTTTTGCTCTTGACTGACCTCTTCCATAACATGCTTGGGAGGTGGCTAATTTGTAGCTTTAGGATGATCCACACTTCTTCTTCTCATTCTTTTAGATGTCCCTGCAATATCTTCATCTCTTTTTTGTTTTTCTTCCACAAGAACATCCGTGTTTTATACCTTTGCTAAATATGCATACATTGAATATGCATCTATCGGTGATTCCCAACCACTTATGCCACAAATGTCTTGCCCTACATGAGACATTTCACTATTAGTGACCTTTCTCTTTTTAGCTACATGTAAAGCATGTGTCCATATTTCAGCCTTTGGACCAACCATCACTTGGCCATGCATTCTATCCAAGTGTAGACCAAAAGCAGAAGCATGAACCGCCGCATAAGCATTTCGGAAAGCCAAGTCTTCCAATAACTTCTGCATATCTCCCTTTCCAAAATTCGAAGCAAGAAGCAATCATGTTTCTTGTGCATGGATCTTGCCATCTTTCCAAAAGATGAGTTGTCATGCCAAGGCCTCCTGATAGGCAGCACAATCCTTTCTCTCATGCTGCAAATTGTCACACCATATGCATCTTTTTTCAGGCTTAGGGACTACTGCCCATCCCCTTTCCTCTTGTCCTTTTTCATCCAATTTTGCAACCTTCAATTAAAGATCCCTCATGTCTTTGACCGATTCATCTAAGACATCTTCCCTAATGGAGGAAAAAATAGCATGTAAAACCATAGGGTTAGCTACAAAAGTAGGTGGCTTACAAGATACATCAAGTTTCTTTCCTGTAACAGTGGGCAAGCTAGAGACATGCAATCTTTCTCTTCTTCTATGCTTCTTTGCAAGTGTAATAATAGCTTCCTTCACATGTCTCCATTCTATTTCAAACCTGTCTCTATAGTCCGATCTTCCAACAAATCATTAAGATTCTCTTGAAGCTCAAGATCAGCTGTTTGTAGAAACAATTCAATTTTCTGACTTGCAAGAACTTGCTGTTCTACAAGATCCAACTGCTCAAATCGACTTTCAAAATCTCTTAACAATTCAATAGCAACAAGACCCTTATTGGGTTGTAAAACCCACTCTTGAAAAGTCTTGCGTGTAATCAAACTGGTGTCCTCAATGTAAAATTCTTCCCTGAGTGTCTTCTTGAAGGCTACCCAGCCAGCATCCTGCAAGTATAATTAACTAATCCATGCTTTCAATTCATGAAGAGTAACATGTACAAAATATTGACTCCATGCAGACTGAGCCACCCCAAAGAATTCCATCTTCTTAGCTTAGGTATGTACATATACAAATACATTCGTGCCATTGAATAACTTCACCTCACGCTCAACTACTTGCAAAGTATTCATCATAACACTTTTTGTTTGAGCTAAAGCTTGCATCACCTGTTGTTGTTGTTGTATTTGCATAAGCATATTCATATTTTGCACCAACTGTTGCAAAACATCGCTGGAGAATGTATGATGCCAGGAGGCATATTACACGGTGGATTCCGTAAGATTTTGTTACCGGGGCTCATACACAAAGTGGATTCTTTGTGCGAGAAGTTGATGGGGACGCCTATCCTTTTCAGGCGTTTTGTTAATTTTGTGTGTACATGGGTGATTCCATAGCGGGCGATTCCGCAAAATACATATTTAAATTAATAAACGTTTATGAGTTTAGAGTGCGCACTCGTGATAAATTAAGGTTAGGATTGATTTCTAACCAATTTATTTATGTAGCTGAAGACTGCTAGGTATTCATTTTTGTCGGTTTAATTGTATTATTTTACTAATGATTGTGAATGCTTCGGTTGATGTGTAGAGCAAGCACTACAACAAAAAGGCTCCATAGATGCGCTTGTAGATGCAATATTTGAACTGTGATAAAAAATATCGGGCACATTTATTACCGTGTCTACTGCTGCGTCTACAATTTCGCGTCGAAAAGCACGCTTATGGTAAGAGTTACACGCCCACATAGACACGCATATAGACGCCCATATAGACGCGCTACGTAAATACATAATCATATTTATAAAAAAGTGGATATATTCATATTGTAAGTCTATACACGTGTATCTACGCGTCTAAAAAAGCGTTTACTCTGCAAGTTTTTGACGAGAATAGATGTGCATTTATCCTGCAATTTAGATGCGCTGATAGACGTGCAAAATAGAGGTATGAAAAAAAACCCAGAGAGCATGCTCTCTGGTTTTTTCCCCCTCATCAACATCAAATTGTATGCTTAGAAAAAATAGAAAAAGATTATTTCGAAGATTTTTGTACAAAACAATGTATGTAGAACAAGAAATTTCATATATATAGATGAAACGTTTTTACATGATGAGTTCTAGTGCTTGTGACCTCAAGCATGGTCATGGTCGCAAGCACTATCTAAAAGTAATACATATCAAAAATGAAAATTACAAGCCAAGGGGATGTATGCATACTTGGGGCTCCTCTACATCTTCTCAAAAGAGGCATCATCATCGCTACCACCACCTCTGCCTGTGTCGCTGCCGTTGCCGCCACCACTACTGCTAGTCCCCTCTTCGCTATCCTAAACTGCATCAGGGTTTTCCTACACAAAGGATTCAGATATATAAATACCATTACAAACAATAAATTAGAGTTATCTATACTTTTCATGTAAAAAATAAAAAATACATCTTCTGGTGGTGGGATCCTCATGGCACGATTATATTGCTCCTTCGTGATGAGTCCCTCCTCGTAGAAATGCTGCCAAGTGGATGCCCGGTTATTAGCTTGATGGTAGCCTACCTCTCTAGGAGTAGGTATCCTACCAACGATATGATACTACAAAACAATTTGAATATACAACGTATTAGAACACACTACATAATGAAGTGAAACAAATTACAAAATTTAATTTAAAAAAAGAAATCAAATAATACTTACAAACTCAGCCTCCCATGACTCCCTGCCACCCGATCCATAATGCGACGATCCCATGGTTGCCATCTGGATACATCGCACCTCTGCATGCTGGCAACTTGTTATTATCTCCGCTGCTCTCTTCTTGGCCTCTTTCCACTCCCTGCGGTGGCAATTGGGTGGTTGGCCATATCCAGGGCGCCCCTGCTCTTGTCTCCACAGTGACTCCTTGGCGTGCGTCATAAGGTGATGTCAAGATTGTGGGAGAGAAGGAAGGAGTCTCGCTTGAAGCTTTCTTGCTTGCACAATGGGGGAAGACACACAAGGGTGGAGGCTGAAAACAGTTTTCCTCTTCTTAGTTGTGTAAGCCAAAAGAACTCAAGTACAAAGAAATAGAAGAACCCTAGATATGGGTCTCAAAATCAAACTCAACTAACTAAGGTGGCATACTAACTGAGCCACGAACTAGAGTAGATAAGGATAGCTATCATGTAGCTATTATTCAGGGGCGGTGTACCAACCGCATCTGCAACTGACAAGTCGGTGACATAAATACACAACGGTCACCCTGGCGTATCACGAGTGGAGCTCGATATCTCAACACTCCCCCTCGAGCTCAATCCCAATTCCTGCACACCAAGCAGGTCTCTGAACTTGCGCAGCTTCTCTGCGCCCAATGCCTTCGTGAATATGTCAGCTACCTGATCCTCTGTGCTGACATAAACTAGATCAATAAGACCTAGTAAAACCCTCTCTCGCACATAGTGATAATGCACCTCAATGTGCTTTGTTCTAGCATGATAGACTGGGTTATTTGCCAAGTGTATACTACTCATGTTGTCACAATAAATGACAACTGGCCCATCTGTAGACTGATGCATATCATAAAGTAGCTTATGCAACCAAGCTACCTCACATGCAGCCATTGCTGCACCCCTGTACTCAGCCTCTGTGCTCGACAAGGCAACTGTAGGCTGTTTCTTGCTGCTCCAAGTGACTGCAGCACTCCCAAAAGAGAATACATATCCACTGGTAGATCGTCTATCAGAAATACTACCAGCCCAATCAGCATCAGTGTATCCATGCAACTGTATCTGAACCCCAGTCTCATAAAATAGTCCATACTGCAATGTGGACTTCACATACCTAAGTATGCGTCTAGCCGCATCCAAATGTGGTTTCCTTGGAGCCTGCATAAACTGACTTACCAATCCAACAGCATAGCTCAAATCTGGCCTGGTAATAGTCATATAAATCAAACTTCCTACTATGCGTCTGTACATAGTAGGGTCTTCTAGAAGCTCACCTGCATCTGTGCTCAGCTTCACATTTTGCTCCAAAGGAACTGAAATAGGCTTACAGCCTGTCATCCCATATTTGGACAGCATGTCCAATCCATACTGCCTCTGCAAGAGCTGTATCCCACTTGGTGATCTAATCACCTCAATGCCCAAGAAATAACGCAGCTCTCCCAAATCCTTCATCTCAAACTTCTGCTTCAATAGCATTTTCACATGAAGGATATCTTCATCACTGTCACCTGTCATAATCAAATCATCAACATAAATGACAAGCAGCATAATACCTTTCTCTGTTTTTCTCACATAAAGTGAGAAATCTGCCTTGGAAATCTGAAAGCCAATAGTGACAAGATACTGTCCTATCTTGTCAGACCATGCTCTAGGTGCTTGCTTCAAGCCATACAAGGCTTTCTTCAACCTGCAAACAAACTCAGGATGAACAGCATGCACATAACCTGGTGGCTGCTCCATATAGACCTCTTCTTGCAAATCACCATGCAAGAAGGCATTCTTTACATCCATCTGATGTAAAGACCATCCCTTTGATGCAGCCATAGCAATGACTGCTCTTACGGTTGCCATCCTTGCAACCGGACTAAATGTTTCTTCATAGTCAATGCCATATGTTTGTGCATACCCCTTGACTACTAATCTTGCCTTGTATCTGTTCACAGAACCATCAGCATTGTGCTTCACCTTATAAACCCACTTACAGCCAATTGCATTCTTACCTTTAGGCAAAGGTACTAACTCCCATGTAGCATTTGCTTCCAAGGCATCCATTTCTTCATCCATGGCTTTCTCCCATTTTTCTTTTCCCATGGCTTGCTCAAAAGATGTGGGTTCTGGTTCCTGTATCACTTTGACCATATATGCATAGTGAATGGCTGTAAATCCATCATATTTCAGCCTATCCACAGGATACCTAGCTCTTGTAGACCTGCGCAAAGTAGGTTCACTCCCAGGTGCTCTCAAAACATCCCTGGTCTTCCTTACTCCAGGTGTAACAATAGAAGGAATACCCAACTCATCATCAATGCTCTGTTTTGAGCCACTGGATTCACCATCCACATAAGAGTGACCTGCATTCACATCAAACATGGGCTGATCAACCTTCTCTTTTCCTTTTCGTGATACCTGCATACCACTATCTGCATTGCTTTGAGAAGATTCTCCTGATCTCAATCTACCTGTCCATGGCGAAGAATGTGAACCACTGCTAGAGGACGCTCCAGGTCCACTAATATTTTGTGACTGCTGCTGTGAATTCTGTGTAGCATTACCATTTTGTGCATCTTCATCATCAATCACATTTACTGGTCTATACCAGCTACTCATCTCATCAAAAACAACATCTTTGCTCACTGTAAACTTACGAGTAGAAGGGTTATAGCATCTATACCCTTTTTGCTGCAGAGAGTAACCAATAAAGATGCACTTCTCAGCTTTTGGATCCAACTTGGATCTCAGCTCATCTGGCACATGTACATAGGCAATGCAACCAAAAATTTTCAAATGAGAAATATCTGGTTTCCTACCAGTATACCTCTCCTCTGGAGTCATTCCATGTATTGCTGCAGTGGGAGTCCTGTTCATTATGTAGACTGCTGTAGCAACTGCTTCAGCCCAATAAAAATCTGGCAGGTCTTTTTCATTGAGCATGGCACGAGACACCTCTCCAATATGTCTGTTTTTTCTTTCTGCAATTCCATTTTGCTGTGGGGTATGACTGCATGAATATTGCTGCTTTATGCCATGCTCCTGCAGGAACCTTGCAAACTCATTTGAGAGGTACTCTCCCCCTCCATCTGACCTTAGGCATTTTACTTGCAGACCTGTTTCTTTTTCAACCATAGCTTTAAGAGATTTGAAATGCCCAAAAACTTCACTTTTCTTTTTCATAAAATACACCCAAACTTTTCTGCTATAGTCATCAATAAAACTGACAAAATAATGACAGCCTCCAAGAGATGCAGCTTTAGTAGTCCACACATCAGAGTGGATTAATTCCAATGGCTTCTTACTCTCTTGAACATGTCTAGGAAATGGTTCCAAACTGACAGGCTCCAAACTGACAGGCTTCACATACCTTATGCATTTCTGCAACCTTGAATTTGGGCAATCCTGCAACAATATTTTGGGCCTGCATTGATTTAAGTCGCTGTACATTAACATGACCAATGCGTTTATGCCAGATATCAATATCTGCAACTACACCGGTCCCATGTGCAAACATTGCTGCACTCAATTCAGACATGTCTGCATCCAATGTAAACATTCTGCCCTTCTTCTTTCCTTTTGCTATCAAGCGACCTTTATTTTTCATATCCTCAACAAAGCATCCATGAGGATTAAATCTGACCTGCAAGCCCTGTTCAACCATTTGACCAACAGAAACCAGATTCTTGGTGATATTCGGGACATGAAATACATCGGATAGGTATTTCTTTTTCCCATCCTGCATAGACAATGGAATTTTTCCAATCTGCACAATAGGATGTGCAGTATCATCACCAGTCTCCACAAATCCTGGTTTTTTCATTTTCCTTGCATCCTCCATCCATTCTGCATGACCTGTCATGTGGTTTGATGCACCTGAGTCAACATACCATACATCATTGCTTTCTTCTGCACTTGTCATAGAATTGTTCATGTGCTGCACCATGAACAAATGCTCATTTCTGTCATCACCCTGTCTACTAGAAGATGCATAATTCCCTTGTTGCAGTTTTCCATTCATGATGTCATTCTGCTTTTTATAGCAGTCTTTAGCCATATGACCCATTTTACCACAATAGTAGCATTCAACATTACTGTTTGCATTTTGGCCTCTTTGCCATCCACCACGACCTCTTTGGCTCCCCCTGCCTCTAGAGTTACCACGTCCTCCTCCATAGGACTGGTTTTCTTGAGTTTGCTGCATATTCTGATTTCTGCCACGGCCTCCAAATCGGCCTCCTCTACCTCTGCCTCTACCTCTTCCAGCATTTGAGTAGAAGACAGCTTCTTTTGAAGTTCCTCCTGAAGAAGATGCACCACCATTTCTCTGTTCCTCAGAAATTAGAAGAGCAATCAACTCCTCAAAATCAGGAAATCTTTCACGAACTGAAATGGATGTCCGAAACTGTGCATAATCCTTTCCTAGACCATTCAAGGTCACGGAAACTAAATCATCATCTTCCACTGGCGACCCAATGGAAGCAAGTGCATCTGCAATCTTCTTCACCTTCATGTGGTAGTCGTTGATGCTCATACTTTCTCTTTGCACATTATGCAACTCTTGCTTGAGCTGCATTTTCCTGGCTTGCGTATTTGTGCTATACATTTTTGACAAAGTATCCCATGCCTCCTTTGGCGTACTTGCATCCTGAATATGCACAATCATAGAGTCTGAAATACTGATAGACAGCCAATACATAACTTTCCTGGCTCTCTCATGCCATGTTTTAAATGCCTGCATTTGTTGTTGATTGGGAACATCAGGAAGAACTGGTTCTTCTTCATTTCCTGCAACAAATTCCCAATATCCTTTTCCCATAAGGAAATTCGTCATTCTAAACTTCCATGCCTGGAAGTTGTTCTTGTCAAGCTTTTCAGTGACAATCTGTGAAAGAGAATCAGACGCCATTACAGAATACTGCAAGAAATTCTGTCACTGCAAAAAACACAGCTTCACCCTCACAAGGGCAAATCTGCAAAACTGGCGAAAGTGGTATTTGACCACACAGTCACTTCCTAGTGACGATTTTGCATAAACAGGAACCAAGGATGATTCTGAAACTCCCAATGTCTCTGCGCACAAGCATACGATGCAATTTCTACAGTAACTTTTCACCGACCTGTAGAACAGTGGTCGCACAGCATAAAACTGGGCCTTTTCTTGAGTGCGTGCAGAAAACTTCCGTTTGCAAAACAGGCCCCGAAATGGCCTCAAATCAAAAAAACAAGGTCGCCAAGGGC